>NW_020654810.1:6601844-6649024 GCF_003589595.1 Hyposmocoma kahamanoa | reverse complement strand
TTCCTATGTGTAACAATCGCGAAAACCTAAGAACTCGAAATGTTTATCTCGTTTAATCAGCAGTTTAGTTTTCAAATTAGATATGTTTGTATAATATTTTACATTACGCCACCGACTCATCGTTGAAGTGCAGAATACGAAAAAGGTGCAATGACTAGCAGCTCCATGGCTAGCCACCGAAAAGCAATTCCTCTTAACTTTTAGCAGAATGCCAAACGTACATACTCGTGCCATTCTGACATTCTGTCGACACACAATTGAGATGATTTAAAAGTACCAGCCTTGGGGCTGCAGTACGTGATGTTCGTCATCTGCATCGAGTATATAACCAGAAAATCATTACAGTGACAACTGCGCTTCGATTGGCCAGCCCGAATCCGAAACAATCGACGGGTGTCGTCAATTGTTTCACTTAAAATCGATCAGTTTAACTTGAGTTTTGCTATAATGCACAAAATTACATAATTACATATTTTTAATATTTAATTAGCCATGAAATGTGACTCCGTTTGTTTTGTAATTAGATGTTTTGCTGTTTTTCCCACACCACCGAATGGAACAGCCCATTGTTAGAGATATTATCTTTATTACAATAAATACAGATTATTTTAGGAATATACGTACACACAGGTCAGTTGTTGGCGCTGTACTATTTCAGCTTTCTAATTTGTGAATTCAGGATAAACGGAGTTTTATAACATCAAGTGACGCGGCGAACAGTGGTGCCTGATGGTAAGCTACACGCCTGTCCATAACAGTTGCAGTGCCAATCAGAGCTTTAAATTGCAAAGATCTGAGGGCACTACCACTGCGCCCGTTACCCTGAGATATAAGTTGACCAGTCCCATGTGCCTGTAATTCCACTAGATGATATTTCAGAGTTGATATTTAAATGTGATATAAGGCCCTTTTGCCTGATGAGTTGCCAGGGATACATGGCCCTTATTTCTTCTCTATTTCTGGTTATATACTTGATGGCCTTGTGGCACAACGTTAGACTTTGAACTGAATTTCGCTTAGCTTGCCGCTTCGGTACCGTCGTCGTCATTGACCCCGTCGTCAAACGCCGTGGTGCGAACCCACTAGCCTTGTTAAAATTATCTGTATAATGAATAAGATTTGGTAATTTGGTCATCAAAAACTTATCAGTATGAGCTATAGGTGACCTGATACGAAACATCTCATCGTACAGGCTACCCGCTGTAACGGTAATTGACTATCAAAACGCGCCCTTTCCGTAGTAACTTAGTTAACTCTCCGTGAAAGTAACGCGATGATGGAGAACGTAATAAGCTAATGGAGTGGGGGTCATTCTAGATGCGCTCTAGAACCACCGATCGGGCTTTCATTGAATTAGTCCACAGGGACGGACTGAACGTATGGTACTTACAGCGTTGTGTCATGATGACAATATATTAAGGTCGGTGCATCTTTATTATCAACCCACACGTACTGACTGATAAACGTGTCTGTATTGTATAGGGAATTTAGGGCATTACAGTTTAATGCCGTTTGGGGACTTCACATGCAGTTAATTTGAACTTCTCCAAAATGCAGGATTACCTACAATGTCTTTCTTAAACATTAAGTTTTTATACTTTTATTAATTTTAACGAGCATACGTTTCAGAGTATCAACCTCATTTTGATATCATTACTGCTTCTTTTTAATTGTAGCTTGTTTTACTCTCGCCTGTGAAACTCTGAAAAACTATTTATTAATTTATGTAAACTTGTAATTTCCTTGCTATTCAAGGTATCCTATAAAGATAAATTACTCTTTCCAAGCGCATTGCACCTTTGTAGCTTATGCTGTCATGGTATCACGAAGTTAGGCCTCTATTGACTCCAATTGCGTACCTGTGTTCTGTTCATGCATTGGAAATATGATATTTTAATACTATAGCCGATCCCTTTGTTCGGCCGTGTGATTGAATTTTGAAAAATTTGACGCTACTTTATCATGTCGTTCTTTACCGCCTGACTATCGAAGTTTTACTTCAGGCTCATGAACACATTGTGAATTTGAACATCACTTAAATCTCGAAACGCACTTTTAGCTCTCCTGTAATAATAAACTATAATCTTCGGCATGTACTAGGCAGAATTTCGATTTTCTGCCGAAGAACGTCCTTTTTTCGCAGTTCTGCCAATTATTGGTGGCTTTGAAAAAGTTCGTCCAGGGAAGTACTGCCACCTTACCTATTTCTGCCGCCACCTGTAAGGGTAAGGGTGCTGGTGAAGTTACAGGCACATGGAACTTGTCTACTTATGTCTCAGGGTGAGCTCTTTAAATCTTTGCGATTTTAAGCACTGAGTAGCACTGCAACTGTTATGGATAGGCATGTCTTACCACCAAGCGCACGACTTGTTCGTCCTTTGGTATTATAAAAAAAAATTGCGCAAATTTATATCTTTTTTCACAGCTGAATATTAAGACTGAATATTTTTGACTTAACATGGTGACCTCAATTATATTAGGTCACTGATCGAAATTGAAAAGTTCGCAGTAGGATCGTATAATTCCTTTGATCCGAGTTGGCTCGAACAAGCGTACGTCGCTTCGACGTGGCTACAGTGCCTATACGACGCTTTACTGTGGACAGTTGTCGCTAACTACTACGTAAATTACTTCACAATTTTATCTGGCAAATTATACAGCGCCTCTAGCGGTCACAAGAAGACATAACATTTTGTATACAAACTGACTGTGATCTATATCAATGTAATATATGTCCTCCAGGATTAGTTTCGACAACTACTGCTCAGCGCTTCTTCTACTCTCACACACACACACACACACACACACACACACACACACACAAACACGCATATAATAACTACCGCGTATATTTGTTATGCTTCTTTTATATATTTGTCTGCTCATACACAGGGCGCACTATAACTTTCCGGAACTGTCCACTTACATAAACAATATTTAAAAAGTAATTACAGCATTTGAAAATGGAATCCTTTGGCTGTAGAATAAAGTTTGTTTCATCTGACTGTCACTTTTTACATTGTGGCGTAATTTTAGAAATTGGTTGTCTACATCACCATGGATTTGACTCGTGAAAATATTCGTAGTATGATTTTCTACGACTTTAAGTGTTAATAGCTCAGCGGAGCTTCGCTCGGCTTCAAACTGCTTTTGGCGATGAAGCACCATGCAAGACGACTATTTACAGCTAGTTTGCAGAATTCAAAAGCGGTCGTGTGAATCTCAGTGACGAATTTCGTGATAGTCGCCCGTCCGCTACTGTGAACAACAAAAACATCGATACCGTGCGCCGTATGATCAAAACAAACAGGCATGGGACATATCATGAGATTCGGGCATCTTTAGGCATAGACATGAGTCAAATACAATCTATACTACACAAACATTTGAGTGTGAAAAAGCGGTGCTCTCGGTGGATTCTACACAATTTGACTGAGGTTCAAAAAACGGATCGCATCACTGGGTGCAATGCCATGCTTACCAGATTCAACGAAGGGGCTACACATTTGGTGTGGGACATAGTAACAGGTGACGAAACATGGATTTATAGTTACGATCCCAAAACAAAGCAGCAATCGAGCGTATGGGTCTTTCGAGATGAGCCGAAACCAACCAAAGTGGCGCGTGTGCAAAGCGGATGATTGCTTCTTCTTTTAATAAAACGAGACACGTAGCTACTGTTGCTTTGGAGAATCGTTGTGCCATGAATTGTGATTGGTAGACGATAATTTGTTTGCCGGAAGTTATTGACAACCGCCGTATCATCTTGCACCACGGAAATGCCAGTTCTCACACGGCCAGACAGACAAATGAATTTTTGAAGGTGAACAACGTTGACCTTATGAGCCATCCCGGGTCTATACCCGGGATGTTGGGATCGGGACTATCCCGACCTGGCACCTTGTGACTTTTATTTATTTCCAAAAATTAAAAACCAGTTATGCGGTCAACGATTTTCATTACCTGAAGAGGCTGCCCAAGAATATGAAAAATATGTTTCAGAGATTGTCATGGTAGAGTGGCATAAATGTTTTCAAAATTGGTTCATTCGTATGAAAAAGTGCACGCTAACGGAGAATATTTTGAGAAACAATAAATTCATTTCTGACCATTTATAATATTTTTTTCTTATTCATTCCGTAAACTTATAGTACGCCCCACGTACATATTTCCTCAGTACTCTTGCAGTCTACTACAGTAATACTATTAACATTACATCCTAATGGTTGGGTGCCTGGATACCTATATTACAAGCTTTGCTTAGTTTGAACTCCAGTCTCCCACAATGCAATTACTCTAAGCGTATGTAATAATACGTATCTCTACAGTAATGATCCTTTGTTTTGTATTGTGGAGATAAATAAAGAAATATTATTATTAATCCCATGATAGAAGCACAGATCTACCAATTGCGCTACCGATCGAGCCAGCGGATCTTTCAAATTTCTTTACGTTCTTGTTGCGGATCTTTGTACTGGATTTAAAAAGCGTTTTTACTGTAGAACCTGTGAGAATTTATGAAACAAGCACTCAAATCGTCAAAATCGGTTAGCATATAATATAAGAAATCGTGTATCATACAAAAAAAAGTTGAATTGCGACTCTCCTCCTTTTTTGGACTCGGTTAACAAATTAAATAATAATAATATTATGAAACGTACCAATAGGGCCTAAATCTCAAACTGTAATCGTGTGTAAGTATTTAGCATCAGTTAACTGTTTAAATGTTTCAAATATAGAAATATAGCCAGCACCAACAAACAAATCACTGTCAACGTTTAACCGCGAAACAATAAGCATCGGACAGAAGTACTGTTGCCGTTCTATGATTTAATGCTGTAGTCTGATAATACTCAATCGATTCTGCTATCCCCTGGGAACGGCGTTATATTACAACTGCCCGAATACCCTTAGCCATTGCGCGTCGGGACGGTATTGTAAATTCAATTCCGCTTTTTAAGCCGATTTCAAGTAATTGAGGACATTGGATCCGGGTGTATTGGTTTTATTCAATTGTAAAGGTATCGTTTGCTATAATTTAACTTTATGAGACGTCGAATTGTAAAATTTAATAAAAATGGCTACTATGTAAAGTCCTCAGGATGTGTGTCACCACTGCCCGGTCATGCAGATTTTGCTAGAAAACCTATGGGCAAAGTGCATAACGATCGATTAGTGAGTTTTGCTCAGGATCCGTGATGACCATTTCTGTAATTTCCTGCTTTTCATAACTCCACATTAAATGCGTCTCTGTCATGTTTATTTATTCATCAATTTCAAAAAAAGCAGGTCTTCTGTTTTCTCTGTTTGGTATAATAAAGCCGGTACAGAAATGTGATCATACGTTGCTGTGTCATCTAGAGCTTTAAATCGCAAAGATCTGAGGATTATTGCCCACTGCGCCCTTCACACTGAGACATAAGTTGACAAGTTCCATGTGAGTGTAATTTCACCAGTAACTTTACCCTTAAAAATCGGAATGCAGTAATGTGAGCATTACTGCTTGACGGTAGAAATAATTAAGGTAGTGAGTCCTTTTTTTATTATGATTTTTTTCAAATTGAAATTTTTTCCATCACCCATCACTAACGTATATGATAAGGTGTGGGTTTATTATACTAAGAGTACGAAGTGCTTCATGAAACATACAATTGACAAGACCCCATATTATAGAGCGAGAAGCGTCCCCATTATCCCTGCTAAGCGAATTCACTTCGACCGACTTAGAAAAACTCATAATCTCCCCCTACATGTTGAAGTTGGCCATCCTCCCCCTCGCCAACCTGTTGCAGCCGGCAATAAAATAAATCCCCTAAATCACCCCGTCTTTCCCGACGGATATTTCAAGATACTTTGGAGGAAGAGAAAAGCTTCTTAGAAATTTAATCATTTTTAAGTTTTTATGTAGCATCATTTTGAGTACCTGAAATCTTTTAAATAACGGCGGAGTTTTATAGAAAGGGCGTTAGCGAAATTAAAAAAAAAATTTAAGGTAGAATTTTTTAGGTTTACTGTTTTCATTTTTATAAATTTAATTTTAAATCTCAAAAGTTCGTGGAATTACATGTAAGTATTTGCCAAGTTTTACTGAAATCGGTTACCGGAAAGTGCCCAAAACCGGTTTCATCTTCTAGTTTACCACCCTTAGACGTAGAATACTTTCTTTAAATTTAAATGGGATCAATACTGAGGTATTTCCAACAAAAAGAATCATCAAAATCGGTTCACTAATATGTCGGAGTTATCGCGTAACATACATGCAAAAAAATGCTCGCACAACTATGAACACGTTGCTTGACACGTTATTGCTTATCAGTATCAATTTATTTGCAAGTTTATACCCTTCCTGTAGCATGTAGGTACTAAAAACAACCCTATACACACATATATTTACCATATACACAATTCTTACTTTACTAAACTACGCACCGCTGTTGTAACAGAGTTACCTCCTACGAAGAAAATTGTTCAAAGCAGTGGCAAGGAAGCGTCTCGTTTAACAATTGGGCCGTTCACTCATTAGTCATTGTCGCTTTACCAAGAACTCGGTTACATCTTTAGGAAGGACATAATGAATCACACGATCGCTTTTGATCTTAAAGCATTATGGAGTGGGCTATAGAGAAATTATGTAGCAGTAGAGCCCCTTGTGAAAGAGTTCGTCTAGGGAAGTACTGCCACCTTACCTATTTCTGCCGCCAATTCCGATTTTAAAGGGTAGAGGTGCTGGTGAAATTACAGGCACATGGGAGTTGTCAACTTATGGGTCAGTCCGTCAGGGTGACGCGCGCAGTGGCAGTTCCCCTTCGATCTTTGCGGTTTAAAGTTTTGAGTGGCAATGCACCTGTTATGAACAGGCGTGTCGCTTACCATTAGGTCCACACTTTGTGTAAATTTCAGCTGCACCCTTGCCCTTCAAAACCAGAACTCAGTAATATTCACATTATCCAATAAAAAGAGTTTTAGTAGTGTATAAAACACTTTAGATTTGTGGATTAGTGTCCGTAGGGTCTAGGATCTATTACGCGCAGATTTCTCGTTGTGATTTCAGTACGGTCGTCCTCCGCCTGTAGTACTCAAAAGTGTTTTTTTTCTATAAAATTTATCTAAATTAGTTATAAAAAAGGAAGCAACATTGATATGGTTTTTTTGTGATATCAAGCGACGCGCCAGTGATTTTTAAATTGCAAAGATCTGAGGGGCGTTGCCACTGTACCCGTCACTCTGAGACATAATTTGACAAGATCCAAGTGCGAATTTCAACAGCACCCTTTAAAACAGGAACTCAGTAATTCACATTGGCGACGGAAATAGATATGGTGGCAGTTCCTTCTCTGGACGAACTCTTTCACAAGGAGCTCTAATGTTACTAATATATATATAAATATGTACACGTATAATGCTATATTGTAATTAATTGTTAGAACAAAACATTGTCACAACAGTCAAAATGACTGTGTTATCGTAAAAAATAGATAGAAGATTATATAACATAATTAAACAATTCAAGTAAGCGTTCATAGAAAAAATGCACAAAAATAAAACAAGAATAATAAAAATATGTATTTTTTAAAGTGACAACGAAATAAGAGTCAAATTAGGCGAAGTTTCTTAAAGGCCGTAGCGAGAGTGCCTTAAAAGGGCAATTATAGGACAATTTGCGTCGCTCCGGGCCGATATGAAATTATTACTGCGAATTGCGAAGCGGCGACACGACGAAATGAAACTCTACGGGGGCAATCGAGTGAAACGCTATAGATTTATTGACTGAGAATTGAGCTCTGAGACTCTGAAAATAAATTTCTCATCTAGATTTTTATACTGGAATGCTTTAAATGGTAGTAGATGTTTAGTAGCAGTAGCTTCTTGTGAAAGAGTTTGAAATGTGAGCATTATTGCGTTTCGATTTAAAGGGTGACGGGCGCAGTGCCCTTTGTGGTGTTTTCGTGGAAAATATTTAAAAAAACGTTGTTTACTAGTTTGTGATTTTATTTGAAGTGAACACATGACAAACTAGTGAACAACGTTTTTCTAATTTTCTCCAATACGAAAGTTCGTGCCGATAACGTTTTGTGGTGTTTTCGTGGAGAAAATTGGGGTACACTGATGCCGACTGGGCTAATTGCGCCAGTGATCGTCGGTCATATACGAGGTACTGCTTCAAATTGGCAGATGGTCCAATATCGTGGGCATCACGGAAGCAACCCACAGTGGCGTTGTCTTCGACGGAAGCAGAGTACATGGCGTTCACTGATGCAGCTAAACAAGCTGTGTATCTACGTCGCTTTATCCAACTAGAGATCGGAAACCTCCTGATTATTTCTTTTACCATACGTTGGCTGAAGATAGTGAGCCACAAACGTATTGTGAAGCGATCAGAGTCAATGATACTGGTAAATGGAGATCAGCCATGCAAAATGAGTATGACTCGCTGATAAAGCTTAATACATGGAAGCTAGTCGACAGACCTAATAGAAAAATAATTCCATACAAATAGTTTATATAAGTTAAAGACAGACGCACATGGTAATGTCACAAGGTACAAAGCCAGACTAGTGATAAAAGGCTTTAACTAAGTGGAGGGTGTAGATTACCACGAGACTTTTTCTCCGGTGGTCAGGGATTCGTCGTTGCAAACTTTATTTGCCTTAGCCACTGAAATGGACCTTAAAATGCATCATTTAGATGTAGATACCGCATTTTTATATGGCGACTTGGACGTGGAGGTCTTCATGGATAAACCTCAAGGTTTCGTGGAGAAGATTGGAAAAACGTTGTTTACTACTTCGTGATTTTATTTGAAGTGAGCACATGACCAACTAGTATACAACGTTTTTGCAATTTTCTCCACGAAAACACCACATCTTTCACATGTTTACGATTTAAAACTCATAATTGCGCTGTAACTGCTATAGATAGGCGTGTCGCTTACCATCAGACGCACGACTTGTTCGTCCCGTCACTTGGTTCATAAAAAAAATTAGTCATAGGTAGGGAGTAACATAATTGTCCGGTTTACAACATAAGGCAATTAAAATTCGTTTTAGTTTAATAAATGGCTATATTTTGAAATTTAAAGTTTTCAGTTACAATCGTTCCTTATTTATTTATTTAAACTTAATTGCACACAAAACAGTACAAATGGAGACCTAATGACATTAGGCATTCTCTCTTTCATTTCTCTCATTCTCCTTATCATAACGTAAACGAAATTTTTAGCGAAATTGAATTAATAACATATCACACCCCTCATTGAAAAATGGCAAAAGTGGAGTTACGTTAAAAATGTTTATTGCTTTGCCATTAGATACACAAAAATATAATCTTCGTTCTCTCCAATTTTTGTAACTCTATCGACAATATCTGGAATCAGCGAAACAAGCCTATAAGTGGTTTTTTTATATGTTTATTTAGTTACTGTTTAGCAAAATTAGTACAATTGACCTTTAAAAAAACTAAGTGCCAATATCTCTTAAGTCACCAAAATACAAATGCGTTGTTTGCGACAAGGAAGGCAGTATTTCTATCTCGTTCGACTATGAGAAACTTTTTAGCGCTGTAATTGCATGTAACATTGGATGATGCCCTGCAGGAGCGTTTCTGGTGCCCTACTGCATCATGCTGGTGGTGGGCGGCATTCCGCTGTTCTACATGGAACTGGCGTTGGGCCAGTATCACCGCAAAGGCGCTATCACCTGCTGGGGCCGCCTCGTGCCACTTTTCAAAGGTAACACTGGAGTTTACGTACTACAGAGATTTGGATAAAATTAAATGAAGCAATAGATTTAACTGCCTCTGTAACCGATTCCCGGGCCGGGAGAAATTATTTATAAGGCCTATATTTATTTCTCTCGTGTGTAATTTGTGATTGTCTATGTGTGTCCTGGGCATCCGCGATGCATGGTTTCCCTAGTGCGGGGCCATAAGAGTGCGCAAGTGTGCGTTATTATAGATATGAGAACGGTACCAACAAGGAAGAAATTGAGCTACTGAGCATATATATTTCATACTAATGTCCGAAGTGTATGCTAAGATAGTAACTATCGCTTGACTGGTTTCATTTTATTAATTCAGAGTTTCATAGTCATAGCAAAAAACTTATCAGCTGAGAAAACTTTTAAACTAAAAATTTCCTCAATATTCATAAGCCAGACACAAAGCATGAGACGAGGGCCGTCCGCCCTCTTCACTTAACAACCATAATTGACACCATTTGCCGGCGCCCTCTAAGTGCTCCATACGACAAAGACCCCTAGATTTGTGGCCCCGGCTTATGTTCTGATTTCGTTCCGCGCGATTGTCACGTCCTTGCGCTGAGTGCCTCACTCCCGTACGATTTTTGAGAAGAAATAAAATTGGTAATGGAGCGGAAAGGTGCTGCGAAAGCTTCTGGAGAAAACGTATTTTTATATCAAAGAGCATTTTATTGGATTGACCGCACGTGGAATGCGCTGAAGACGCATAAACTTAAAAGGGGAGTTAAAATGATTATGAAATGCTATGGGACTTTGTGCCCAAGGTCAAATGGCACCCTTGGTTTAATAAAGCCACATCTGCAAAATGACGATTCTTCAGTTGAGAGGTTTAAAGATTGTATTAACGACATTTGTCGATGTCTTTTTTATGCTTAAATAGGAGAATTATAAAATTTCAAATTTACTTGTAATAGTTTATAGTATTTCGTATTATTTTTATAACTTTAATAACATGAAAGCACATACATATTAAACAACATCATATACGTTGTTCTGATTCCAAAGTAAGTAAGTAACTAAAGCACTGTGTAATGGAAATCGGAAACAACGACGATACCGCAAACACCCGGACCGGAGACAATAATACGGAGGTATTTTAAAAATACTAACAACTGCAAATGATGTTCGAGAGATAATCTAATTAATTACATGTTTAAATTTGTATTGAATTGTTATTCAATTATTTTTTGTGAAATTACTCCACTTTGTATATAATTATTAATGCAAAGATCGACCACTTAGAAAAAATTCCTTCGACTGGATTCCAACCGACGTCTTCTAGCAAACCGTGCTAGACGCTATACCTAATAAGCCACGGAACAAACCAGCGAACTTCACGAATTTTTCTATGTACTCGTTGTCGGATCTTTGTATTTGGTTTTCAACGACTCTTTGGCCGTAGCGCCATCTATGAGAAATCTATGAAAGTATTTTGTCAATTAAATATTTGTTATTTTTTAAACTCATGTGTTTGTATTTGCACTTTCAAAACTATTTTAATAGGCATTGGTTACGCCGTAGTCCTGATAGCATTCTATGTGGACTTTTACTACAACGTCATCATCGCGTGGGCTTTGCGGTTCTTCTTCGCCTCCTTCACCACCATGCTGCCATGGACCAACTGCGATAACGATTGGAACACTCCGTCTTGCAAACCTGTAAGTGCTACTTTGATAGATTTTATCGACCCATTACCGCCGACTTCGTGTAAGAGACTAAAAACAAATTTTATAGGAGAGAGTTTTTTCAATATTTCTACATATAAATGTGATGATATTAAATTGAATTTTAATATACCTATAAAATGAATGAAATGAATTCTGTAACCGACTGTACAACCGTTCATTTTTTTTTAAACAATGTTGTTAAGCCTTTTTTGGCGCTTACAATACTTTTCCTAACTCTATCTAAACATTTCTGAGGCTTACAGGCGGTTAAGGTAACACTTGTGATTAAAAATATGCAACAAGGTGGGGCACGTTTTGTACCACAAACAACAAAATTGTGATATGCCTACAATCTGGGTTGCGATAAAAAGTGAGGTCGCTTACTTTATGAATTTTTAATATTGATTATGTCGCTTACATTAAAATATAAAAAATAAAACAGTTCAGCTGATGAATGTAGATTATTGATTGTTTTTATTGCCTTTTTCTTAAAATTTCATATGAAAAGTAAATGCAGTTATGCCTTCGGTGCATAATTTCTGACATCGGTGTACTTTTTTTTTTATTTCGGCTGAATTCGGCGGATCAAATATGTCAAATTCTAATTCTTTATTGCGTATCATATATTGTACAAGCCAGCACATCAAGCTACACATCGCCGTATCTTGTTCCGTTGCACTGGAGGCGATTTTCAAACAAAAATGTATAGTCTGATGTGCCGTTGTCCGTACATTTGTAGTTGTTAAAATGTTTTTATAAACCAAACATGAACCCTGCAATCTTAAAAAAGAAATGTATTTATTTACACGTGAAATGGTATTAAATTAAAATTTAATTGAATTACAAAATAATTACCTACAATAAAATACATTATGAAATTGAAATTAAATTTAACTAATTAATAAATCTGTCTTACTCTATATAAATAATATCTAAAAATTAAAAATCATTAGTTATTATTTTACAATATTTTACAATTTCATTATTTAAATTACGTAAGTTTAATAATTCTTTTACAATAAATACTTTATTAAATATATCTGTACTATTTATTTTATATTTGTATTTATGCAATTAATTGGACATATTATTCTTATCTGCTAAATATTCATGCAGTGTATAGTAACATTTAGCTATTAATTATGTCAATAATTGTTACGAACGTTGTTGCCCAATTAACGGAATCTTATGTAAGTTTTAGTTCTTTTTCCTTATCGCGCAATGTTTCTCCTGACATTAAGAAAAAAAATCAACCACCGAAGGCAAAGAAATTAGACCCTGTGGGAGAAACAGCCACAAAATTACCTTTTGCTATAATTTCTATTTGATGTAAGTTTGGCTGGAATATCGACGGGTTCTTGTCCGTTGTAGTTTAAAATATCATTTGCAATAAAAAACGTTGGTTAGGTAAAAAGTCGCTTACGATAAGTCAGCGGTCATGACTCGTTACGTTAATGCATCATGGTTGAGTTTTATTATGGTTTTATTAGTAACACGGTGTAATTGTTGTTACATGTGCTGCAGTTTGAATTCAGTGCAGCTACAGCTGCAAATCGCTCGCGTATACGTAACGACTCACTTTTAAGCCCTGTTCAGACAACACCGTTTACATCTGCTGCCTCTGAATACTTCAAGTAAGTTGATCTATACCTAAATTATGAATATAGTTAGTTAAATCAATTTCTTGAAATAATTAATAGAATCAGGCGTTATTCAGCGGAAATCCATGTTAAAAAAGTATATTTTCTCCCTCGGCCAAGCTTCGAACAATCCGCAACTCCTGAGGATGCCAAGTAGAGAGGGAAAACACGGCACAACTGTAGAATGGAAGTGACCAAATTAAAAAAAGAATTTTATAAGTGGTTAGAATAGAATAGAATAGAATAGAAATCTTTTAGTACTACGCCACAACAAAAATATACACAGTAATAAAATGAAGATAAAAAAAAAGATGAAGCTACATTAAAACAAAAAATTGAAATAAAAATAACTGGAAAAAAAGGAATAAAAATAAAATCATACACAACAACAAAGCAAACATGAAATATTTAACACAATTAGATTAAGTGTCATGTGCGTGACTGTGGCGTATGTAACAGGATCCCACTCAGCTATTGTCACCACCGAGAAAAGGCTGTGACGCTGATTTTCAGTGGGCTCTAAAACCGATTGAGTACCGGACGTGTGTATCACACACGTCCTCACTGTTACACTAGGCGACTGACTTTTAGCAGCGATTTGCGATAGAGAAACGCGCCATCGCATCGCTACACTTGCGATTTCGATTTAGTCGCCTTTACCAAAAAGAATCGAATGTAAATACTAATTTAGTAATTACTAATTAAACATATTATATAGCTCGCTCTTAGGTTTTCGCGATTGTTAGACATAGGAAATGAAATTATTATTCCGGATTTAAATCGCGTATATTTGTTTTTTCAAACAAACCGACATTTCGGGCCCTTTACAGTAAACCGTGACCATGGGACCTGTAAAGGGACCGAAACGTCGGTTTCTTTGAAAAAACAAATATACGCCATTTAAATTTGGAAAAATAGTTTTATTTCCTAAATTACTAATTAAATTTTCGGTGTCTAAAAACAGGTCCTCTATACTATGATATGGAATGTAAAAAAATCGAACCTATTATTTCCTAATTTATAAAAAAAAATTGTAACTAATGGATTAGTATAGTATTGAGATTCACAATCGATATTTGATCAATAATCAAAAGTGAAGTGTAGTAATTAGTAACTAATTTATATCGATTATGTTTATAATCGAATAATTCGATTATTAATTTTTTTAGTAACTGTCGCCCATTGCTACGGTGAATTCACTTTATAAGTAGCACACAATTAATTATTGTTTTAATGTAGCCGCGCTATATTGGAACTGCATGGCAGTCAGGGTCTACATGACCTTGGCACCGTGAAATGGGACATGGCTGTCTGCCTGTTTGCTGTCTACGTCATCTGCTACTTCTCGCTTTGGAAAGGCATCAGTACATCCGGAAAGGTACACATATTCAATTGGCATAAATATTCGCAAACGAAATTCGTAATAGTGTCTACATCATCTTAATCATCAACCTATTTATAAGGCCCACTGCTGGACACTGGTCTTCTCTCAGGGTATTTAGGTCATAAATGATTATCACTAATGTCAGGTTTCTTACCGTGGTATGACTTCTTTTTATTTTCCCGATATTTCGGAACGGTTGCACGCTCCATGGTCACGGGTTAACTACGAAAGCCTTAAAATGTATTTAGGTCATAGTCCGCTACAAGTAAAAGTGCAGGTTTCGTCACGATCTTTTCCTTCAATGAAAAGCGTATGGCAAATTTAAAACAAAATTTCGCACCTAAATTCCGAGAAACTCAGAAAGGAGAGCCTGGATTCGGACCCTCGGCCTCTGCTTGAGAGACAGTGGATAAAACCATTAGGCTACAACGGCTTTTCACTGTCTACATAATCATAATATATTAAGTAATTATCGATAATCCATCTTGTTATTGTCTACCCTACTATAGAACTGAACAACAAATATTCCGCACCAATCAAGAACGTTCGTTATAATCAACGAAAAGAAACTAATAAAATTGGACCTAATATTTAAATAGGTATATTTCAGGAAATAATTGTCTTTCAGGTAGTTTGGTTCACTGCACTCTTTCCTTACGCGGTGTTATTAATCCTCCTTGTACGCGGCATCACTTTACCTGGGTCAGCTACTGGAATTCAATACTATCTCAGCCCTAACTTCGAGGCTATTACTCAACCACAGGTAAGCTGTTTGCTAAAGATCGTACAGAAAAATGTAGGTGTATATGTAGATGTAATATGATGCACTGGGTACAGCACTAATGTCTTCAATCACCGACTTTAGTATAAAGCAATGAAATAATCAATTATGACTACTTAGAATCTTTAAGCACGTATTTTAGTGGTACAATGATTGGCCCAAGGCCAAAACTGACCAGTTAGGTGTGCGGATTTCAAGTTTGACTATGACTGATTGCTACTTCTGTTCCAGAAAAAGAAACAGGTACAGACAGACCGCTAAAACGTATTCAAGTGTGTTAGAATAAGAAGAAGAGTTTTTCAATATAAAGTGATGGGACGAGCAATTCGTGAGCCTTTTGATGAGCCTATCCATAACAGTTGCAGTGCTTTCAGAGCTTTAAATCGCAAAGATTTGAGGGGCACCGCCATTACGTCGGTCACCTTGAGACTAAAGTTAACAAGTCCCATATGTGGTTACATTACTGCTTGGCGGCAGAAATAGGTAATGTGGCAGTACTTCCTTGGACGGACTCTTTCACGAGGAACTCTACTACTACTTACAGCCTAAAGATCTTGCCTAAGAAGAAAAAACAATGAAAGAAAATGAGCTGAAAATAAGTTTTTTTTAAAGGTGTGGGTGGATGCTGCTACTCAAGTCTTCTTCTCTTTGGGACCTGGTTTTGGAGTACTATTGGCATACGCTTCCTACAACAAGTATCATAACAACGTTTTCCAGTATGTGCAGTTTTTAAATATTATGTACAGTCGATGCTCTAAGATGCATGACCCCTTAGGGAGAACCTTCTTACGCATTCAACAGAAAAGCGTAGGAATTAAAGGCAAGGAATTCAAGCTTTTTGGTTGAAATGTGTATTTATGTAATGTAATTAAAGATCAAATTGGCTTAAAAAGCTTCTGAAAATGGCATTTTAATGATGCTATAATGAAGTCATACTAAAATGAATTTTAGGGCTCACAGTTTGTTTAATACTTTTATACACATTGAATCTATTCAGAACCAAACAGTCGGTTAGGGATCAGGTATCTTAGGGTATCAACTGTACCATCTCGTAAACTATGTATGAAAACATTTTGTTCATATTTCTTTTTTATTTCAGAGACGCTCTTTTAACTAGCGTGATCAACTCAGCAACTTCCTTCGTGGCCGGTTTTGTAATCTTCAGCGTTCTAGGTTATATGGCGCACGCATCAGGGCGGGAAGTCCAGGATGTAGCCACTGAGGGTCCAGGGCTCGTATTCATCGTATACCCAGCTGCCATTGCAACCATGCCAGGCTCTACATTTTGGGCGTTAATATTCTTTATGATGCTGTTGACCCTTGGTCTAGATAGTTCGGTGAGTGTACGGTTCAAGTGAATGTAAAGATCTTTATAAAATTAAACATTTTTTTATGATACTAAGTGCTGGGACGAACAAATCGTGCGCCTGGTCGTAAACGACACGCCTGTCCATAACAGTTGCAGTGCCACTCAGAGCTATAATCGCTCACGCGATACATGCAGCCGTAGACGCATACCACACCTAGAGGTGCCGGTGATGATTTTATACCGATTTATCGGATGTCGAAGTTATAACAGGTAAAAGAACTAATACTAATTGCTATTTCGGCAACTACTCTAGCCAACCATAAAGATTTTAATGCCTGGATCTGTCATTAAAAAAAAATAAACAACTTCAAAAATACGTCACGACAATCATGTGTGTTATTGCTTGGGCTGGTGATTTCGGTGTTTATTTATTGAAAACATACCGTAAGCAGCTTTTTTAAGTTTACCCTGAATATAATTATTTATAAATTATACTTTAAGGAGTAATTTCATGGTAAACGTTAGAATCACTCAAACGGAATATTATAATATTTACCCAAGTACACCAAAATTTTATTAGTGCGTTTTAAGTGCAGGATTTGCGGTGTATTACTGCATTTTATTTGAGATGTTTTTGTTGTAGTACGGAGGGTATTTATTTAGCAATGCAGAATAATAATTTTTATTTATAAGAACTTGTATTTAAAATAATAGCCGCCATTTTGCGGTAGGATGAGCGCATCGCGTGAGCGGTTAAATCGCAAAGATCTGAGGTGCACTTTCTCTGCGCCCATCACCTTGAGACATAAGTTGAAAAGCCCCATGTGCTTGTAATTTCACCAGCACCCTTACCCTTCAAAACAGACAGACTTCAGACAGATCGCTAAAACGAATTCAATAAGAAGAAAATCGAATAAGAAGACGAATTTTTTGTGATATAAAGTGAGAAACGAACAAGTCGTGAGCCTGGTGATAAGCGTCACGCCTATCTATAACAGTTGCAGTGCCGCTAAGAGTTTTAAAACGCAAAGATTTGAGGGGCACTGCCATTGCGCCCATCACCCTGAGACATAAAGTTGACAAGTTCCACCTGAGTTTCACCAGCAGCTACACCCTTCCAAACCGGAACACATTATTGGTTGGCGGCAGAAATAGGTAAGGTGGCAGTACTTCCCTGGACGAACTCTTTCACAAGGAGCTCTACTGCTGCTAAAACATAACGTACGTATACGTGCCGATGGCATATACTATAATGGTTGCCATCGTAGTGAAAGGTTCTACCAATCGGCGTAAGGTACTTGCTGATTGTTGCCCAGGGTGCGCCGTACAGAAAAGCAATGGTACCTACGTCATGCGGGGAGATTTCTTTCAGTCGTGCGCCTGATGGTAAGCTACACGTCTCCCCATAACAGTTGCGCTGGCACTCAGAGCTTGAAATCGCAAAGATCAGGTGAGGGGCACTGCCATTGCGCCCGTCACCCTGTTGCCTGTAATTTCACCAACACCCTTAACCCTTCAAAACCGAAACACAGTAATGCTGACATTACTGCTTGGCGGCAGAAATAGGTACGGTGGCAGTACTACTCTGGAACTCTTTCACTATGAGTTCTGCTGCTATAAGTTTACAAGTTCCAGTAGTTTCATTCAATCATAGTGTAATAATCGCGCATGACATGACACCTATTTAGTAAAATACGTTTGCTATGTCCGTGCTGCGTGTATGCTGTTACCGGGTCCACTGAAAATCACCGTCGTAGCATTTTCAGTGAGACGACAATAAGCTGAGTGGATGACAGACTCCGTAATAGGACAGCGCACATTCGATTATTTCAATTTTGTTACATAATTCATTATAGTTAATTAATCGAATTATTTATTGAGGGTGCGCCAGACTCTTTTCGTGCACCCCACTATTGCGGTAACTCCGGCAATTGATCAGGATTTAAGACTTGACTAATTGAATTTGAAGATTACGAGTACTAAACCTTCAATATGTTGTAACAATAATAACTTTCAGTTCGGCGGCTCTGAAGCAATAATAACAGCTCTAAGCGATGAGTTCCCTCCAATCGGACGTCATCGCGAAATCTTCGTGGCCTGTCTCTTTACGTTGTACTTCTTCGTGGGTCTGGCGTCCTGCACTAAAGGGGGCTTTTACTTCTTCCAACTCTTGGATCGATATGCTGCAGGATATTCTATATTAGTAGCTGTCTTCTTTGAAGCAATTGCAGTTTCTTGGATTTATGGTAAGCGGTATGGTGGTAATTCGGGGAAAGAGCGTAGTATAAATAGTATATAACAAGACAAGTATGGTAAATTCGTACAAACGTAGCTACGCTGCTCGTATGGGTGCCGCCCGCCACGCGCCATGTACGGACGCGTACATTCGCATAATCCCGCAGTGCACTCGCGATGCAAAGCGCGGGTCATCGCATGCGCTATTAATTGCAGAATTGAAGCGATCCCTCGATGTTTCAAAAATGATACTAAATAGTAAACGTGTTTATTGTTGAGTTTGTGGTAGTTTGAATAAAAATTCCTCAAATCCAAAATTGTTCAACATTTCATTTCTATTTCATTCCTAATCAAGATACCAATCCGCGATGCTCGTGTAATAATACTTATTACTACGTAAATATCTCGTGCATTTAACTGTTATTTTAATATACTGCGAGAACACTGTTGTAAACACCTTATTTTTTTCCAACGCCATGCTCGGAGCGTATTGTAGGCTTTTACACACTGAACATGCGGAGTTTCCCTACTTGCTCTTTGTTATACAATAAAAAAAGCATTTGTATTATGCGCAGACAACACCGCGAACGAAGCTGTGCTAACTTAGCTTAGCTCACGTAGCCGAGGCATCTTTTCATACTTCGGTTCACACCGCGAACTCAGCTAACCGAGCTAACTAAACTAATTCAACGATCCTGCTAGCTATGTAAAATATGTCGTCCTTCTGCCGCCCTTCAACCCCGCATAGTAGTTACTACTTACTACGTATTTTCTTAGCTTAGCTTCGCATACAACTACGTGAGCTAAGCTAAGGTAGTTACTTTCGTTCGCAGTGTGGCCTGCACTTTATCTTAAACTGTGACTGTACGTGTATTTACTGCTTGAAAGATTTACTTTGATCATCTTGATAAATATTCAGGTACCGAGCGTTTTTGTGAAGACATCCGCGATATGATCGGCTTTAGACCAGGCGTGTACTGGCGCTTCTGTTGGCGTTTCGCTGCTCCAGTGTTCCTACTCTTCATCACAGTCTATGGCCTCCTCGATTACGAACCGCTACGATACGAGGACTACATATACCCCGACTGGGCTAACGCATTGGGATGGGCTATAGCAGGATCCAGTGTGCTGTGCATTCCAACAGTTGCTATTTACAAGATCTTAACAACAAAGGGCAGTTTTTTTGAGGTACGTTGCTGGTATTACTTTTTTCTTTACTTTTATTCTATTGCATCGTATGCAATAAGGTACCTTTTCTATTACAACATCACTTAATTAATTACTCAATTTCAGCGTCTACGCATCCTAACTACACCATATGCGGACACAGAAGGCGCTAGGGCAGTTCACAACGGTGTAGTAGTATCAGAGAGTGGCGGTGTGAGGTTATCGTCGACTGTTAACACCCCTACAACGCCAACACAGCCACCTGCGCTGGCCGCTGCGCCTGCGCTTGTCTGAGCATCACTCTCCTTCGACGTCTACTATGTGTAGCGTCGCAGGTACGCCGACTTTTTTAATGTCATTTATGTTCTATAAGGACAAAAGTGAGGTTATAAGAGGTTATGGTCCCAGATTGATAACAAGGTCATTGCTGCTAGTTGTCAAGTTTGAGTTTTAAAAATATCTTCAGTAATAAATTTAATTATCGTGAAGGAACGTGATATACGCCGTGAAATTATAATTATCCGATTCAGTAGGCTTAGTCATTGATTTACATTACATTAACATTAGAAAATAGTAGTTATTGGGATAATAATGACCTCGTCCTTGTTTAAGCGCTCGCTCAGTTGAACCGTTGTCTTCTAAGCGACAAATTTGAAACATAAAAGCTACGTTACTGACGGTTTTTTGATTTTGTGTGTTTAATTAATGTTTAAAGGGAAAATGCATTCAACAAATATCCAAGTACACCGACCGTGTCTCTAATCCTACTATTGTTTTTCACGTATCATATTCTTCATCTGTGTTTTTATCGGCACACTCGTTCTTTGCAATCTAGAGTACCTAAAGCTAGTCTGCAATCATTTGTAGTATCTCGAAAATAATCATTTAAAAGTTTTGCTATCGATCAAAAATTCGAGATCAAAATTCCATGCTGCTTAGTAAAGTTATTTCCAATCCTTAGGAAAGTTAATTTCATTATTGTGGTAGTAAATAAATGATCATGTCCATGGAAAAGGAAATAGTGGTAATCAGCTGTTTGAGCGCCAGACCGTCCGCGTCTACGCTACGTGTTGAACGAAATAACCTCTCGTTTTAATTTTCATATCAATCAATAGACAACAGTGGTACAACAGGGATGGTGGTCAAAATTTTATATATACCTCTAAATATACGTATTATTTTATGAGACACGTGTAAGTGGCACGTCTGTTCGTAACAGGAGGAACACGTTTACAAGATAATTTGTAAGTGTAGTAAAACGTTTTGTTCTATGAAGGTCATGTTTGTTGTACTTTATGTGTTTTTGTAACTAAAATTTCACGGTGTATAGGTGAATTCAGTTAGAGTGAGTGATTTTCAAAAGGACGGATAAGAACTGATATTGTGCTTTATCTTAGATATAGTCTGTATTTATCCGACACATACTTAATTTAATCTTTGTAGCTGTGGACTCTCAAGTGTTGATTCATTGAGCAAATAAATGATAATATAGCAACAAATACGATCAAAGATTTAATAATAAGTAAACAAAAAGGTAGTAATGTTATATGCGCCACATTGACTACACAATCATAAGTACGCAATGTTTAGTTTGTATAAGGTCTCATAACACATGACGACATCTTTTATATTTTCACCAGGTTTGTTGCGAATATCAGCATCCGCATCTGCATCAGCCTCCGTATTGATTGATGCTGATATTCTTGCGGATGTTCGAGTCGTGACATGATCTAAAAGGTACGCGGAAATATTTATAACCCTCCCAGAAACAGACTGCAAGCCGAAAAAGCTCCCGTACGAAAGAAAGAAAAGAAGTAATCCAGTAGGATTAAGCTATATATGCTGATTGCTTCTTTTATTAACAAATGTCGTAACATTATTAAAATAATATTTTATTACTATACTAAAGAAAATAGAAAGCTTTTTCATGTAGACAGGTTCAGTAAAGATGAATACTTTTTTCACACTTTTTTTTTTAAATAGATAAAATCAGCATCAGTATCTGCATCCGCTGATGTGTCAAAAACCTGCGTCACTTCACTGCACTTTTTATTTTTTATGGCTCCATCATTATATGAAATGATGATTTTGCCAATGTCACAGCCGAAAGAAAAAAAAAACCATTGACTTCTATTGAGACAATAACCGGTGTTGATGGGTTGGTACGCAGAAATACTCAGGTGAGAACCTAAATCAAAAGACATCACAAACATGTAACACAAATTTATAAGCATATATTGTTTATCTGGATGATTTACATAGGGTAGTAATATGGGGGGAAAACACTAAAGTTAAGAGGTTGTTTATGTTAAAACCTGCATTAGCAATAACCCTGATTTCGACCGATTGTTATTGGACGTTCCTGACATTCGGCAATTTCATTAGCTAATTAGTCAACATTTGGCATGCCATGTGTTAAGCGCTTATATATCATATCTACCTTTTTTATTTATAAAATCTTTGGTAAATTGGTCGGAAAAAGGTGTTCCAATTATGTAGATGCATGTATAGACATAACTACAAGGAGCGACATAGAGTTATTAAAACCACCAAACATTAAAAAAATGATGACGGAATCGTAGTACAAACTACTGACCTAGGAATCGAAGTTGGATTTTGAAGTAATTTAGTTTTTAGTAATAATAGTGCCATGTAATAATGTGCCTAGTAAAAAGTTATTTGAAGTAATAATAGTGCCATGTAAAAATTGCAGTAGATAACTGACAGCCTTGTTGCCGTTCCGTCAATGTGCGGGGCGCAGTGCTGTATCTAAAGCTAGAGAGGGGCGGAGAGTGACCATTTTCGTTACTTTTTTATTCTAAGCTTCGGTAAAAGATCAGTTATTTTTTCATCATTTCAGGTCATTTGTTTTACAAGGCACCGTTAGAATTACTTTAAAATCCAACTTCAACTTCCTAGTTCAGTAGTTTTGTCTGACGATGTAGTAAAACCATTTTCGAAAATCCGGATTTCGAGAAAGTAATTAATCAATAATTGGTGGTTTTAACAACTCTATTTCGCTCCTTGTAGCTATATCTAGACATGTATCTACATATGTGGGACACCTTTTTTCGACCATTGGTAATAATATTAAACAATTCAGTTTAAACGAAGTACATGTATGTGATACAATAATATGATATTTTAGATCATCTTTTATGAAATTATACGTACAGCTCAGTAGAGCGTTTTTATTTTAAAATGTAATAACTATTTTTTTAACAAAAAAGATTCTAGTTATATTTATATAGTAGTCATTACATTTCTGTAACTATATTTATTAACAGCCTATATTTATAAAGATTATCGTAGTAATTATAATTAATAATTACGTAAAACAGCTATTATTTAAAAAAAGAACGATAGATGGAAACATGTTAAAAGAATCATTGTATAGAGTGAAATTACATGTTATTGGGCAAAAAATATCTATTGGTAGTAAATTATCTAAGTAGATACAATAAATATCTATATTAGTCAAGAAATAACGAATAAAAGTTTATCATATTTAAGTATTCAATACTCAGACAACCGTCGATGTTTTTAGGATAGATTTATTTAGAATAGTTGAATCTATTATAAAAAGAAAAACATAATAGAAGGTTGAAGCTGGAACAAATTTATTATAAATTTTAACAATCCACTGCTTTTTTAATAAATGTAATTATTTTGCTAGTTACCCACCAAAACTTTCCCTATGAAATCGATTGAATTATGTCACTTCTTGTAGCGTTTAACACTATATATTTTTAGGGCGCCTTCTAATTAGACGCTATAGAAACGGTACAGTAGCGCGACTGTGACGCGGCAGCCGTGCGTCTGTAGCGCTTCAGTAATTTTAAGTTCACTAATTGTGACTATAAAAATGGTGCGTTCATGTCACTACAGTGGCACTGCAGGGGCGCTTTGAAATATTGTATGAAAATTAGTATTAAAGCTGCTGCAGCGCCAAGGGTACCACTGAAATGTTTCTATAAGCGTCTAATTAAATGCGCCCTTAGGTACTTAATGGTTAGATTTATATGCAATCCAGTTTTACCCAAATAAATATTTACATTAGATATTCCAATATAATTGGGTAGCGTAATCAAAATATTTAACGATAATATTGCTTTATTTTTTTAAATACTACGTGTATTGGTAGCATTAATATTTAAGGAAAATTTACATTAAAGGTAGAGCTAACAGAGTTATTAATGTTAGTTTTGAATACGTGTTTCACGTACCTAGTACGTTACATTCTTTTACCTACATCTTTTATTATTGTGTTATTATGTGTTATTTATCTATTGTTATTTTGTTACCCAGGTGACTTAGTTTTTATTTCGCACTATATACCTATTAATTCTTCAATTACACTTTTATTTTTACGTTTGCATAAAATATTTAAATGTGTAGTTGATTTTTAGGTGAGAGATGACACCATTATTTAAATAAAATAAATCTAATCATGTTATTTAATCAATGTTTATAAAGTAAGTAGTCAAACTAATAATAATCGTACCTTTAACAAATTTAATATTAAGGTCAAAGAAATGCTGTGTAGATAATAGAAACTTAGATTATAAAAAACTTATCTAACTCAATGTAACTATTGTTCATATACCCACATCTTTAAAAGTAAGTAGTCATAGTATAAAGTTATCAATGCTATCTATGCAAAACTGACAAAATTAAAAAAAAAACTTTGAAGTAGTAGAAAGAATTTTTTCTCTAAATGTTGTGATTAGTGTCAATATTGTTGTTGCATATTTTAAAAAATCGCTCCATTTTCTTATTAATCTATTTTTGTGTGCTATTCGTCACTCCGTCTTGGGCAATGCGGACTGATGAATTGTACTAACATATGTATTGATTATAAAAGAAATAATACGTAAGAGACGTGGAATTTCGCTCCACACACGCTTCGAGGTTAAAAAAACGTGTAGACTCTAATATAAAGTAGATTTGTTTGTTCTCATTAAAAAGTTTGTAGGATTTACTTCGTATATAATATCAGCATTAATGCACTATTTTAACGTTTAGGAACATGGTGCATTTTGTAGATGATAATTATTATACATTAATGAATATATTCAACATAATAAAAAAATGTTAGTGAAACTTCACCTATAGTCGTTATTTTACGATGATTACCGTCGTACTTGTATATTGTGTTGTATGTTGTAATTCATTATTATATTACAATCATATTACAATGCATTAGCTGTTGATGTTATTGTGATTAATCAATAGTTATATCAGCCATTATGACTATTGATTTTAGAATAAATTTGTTTATATTTACTTACTGTAAAAATGAGTTTTATTTACTTACCTACATTTATGGCTATTCCTTATTTTCGGAAACTATTGCAATTCATTTTAAATAAATATAGAGTGCCATGCCACTTACTCCTTACTATTGAAAACTAGCCAAAATCTAAAGTGTACCTATGTTATATTATACCTATAACCGTATCCGTACCTGAGAAGCATAACACTAACTCCATTTTTTACGATTTTGAGTTTTTAACGGTATCCTACAAAATTTTTCGAGCTCTATCGACCCATAAAACTGTGTCTACGAAATTCGCCAAAGGTACTGAGTTGTTTAAAAGTATTTTGATGTAAGACCGCTACCCACTACGAAACATTTTATTGTAAGTTCGGAGTTATATACGCAGCTGCATACGCAGTCCGCAGAATACGTGAGCTTACCGATGTTAGTACTGCTAGACTAGTTTACTTTAGTTACTTCCATAGTATAATGTCCTACGGGATTCTCATGTGGGGTAAAGCGGCAGATATTCAAACCATATTTGTATTGCAAAAACGAGCGATTCGTTCTGTGTATACCGTCTAGGCTCTCGGGTATCTCTCAGAGAAAAGTTTAAGGAGACTGGTATCATGACTGTGGCATCACAGTACATTTACTCAAATATTTTATATGCCCGTAAAAATATACATAATTTCAATAAGAAAGAAGATATCCATAATATTAACCTTAGAGCTAAGTCCAAACTCATGGTACCACGATTTCGTTTAACCAAGGTAAACAACTCTTTTATGGGGAACTGTATACGTTTTTACAATAAGATTGCGGAGCATATATTAAGTTTATCATTTCCTAAGTTTAAAAACTACATTAAAAATATTTTGATCGAAAAATCATATTACAAAATTGAAGACTACGTGTTAGATAAAGATGTATGGAAAGACGACATGGCTCCAGAATCCACACAAATTTGATTCAAAGTGTATTCCATAGCATTTAAGTTTATTTGAAAAGAGCAATCCCTAGAGTTTCTTGCTCGTTCTTCTCGGGGAGGTCAGCGTAGTGAACGAGCAGTAGCTTAAGCTTAAATGTGACGTTTTCAAGTGTAAATTTATTTTACCTATGGAATAAATAATCTTTGACTTTGACTTTGACTTTGTTACGGTGTTATGCTCAATTTTAATACAGATACAGTATAATGTTATGAGATAACGAAAATAAATAATAGTATATAGACCACGATTCGTCGGAGCCTGATCAAAGAATACACCGCGAAATCCTCGAATGGAGGTTAGATGGTCTCGCTGCCCTTAAATAAATTCAAGAAAAAATTCTGTTTAAATATGAAAAGTTCCTATACCAATCCCATCAGTGGGTTCTGTTAACAATATATCGAACTGTTTGTTACAAATTGGCCATGTATCAACTCGGCAAACATCTTCATGTCAAAGCTACAAATTAAATTCTCATTCGAGTGATGATAGTCTGTTTGCACATCGAGTGCTGATTCTATCTACTGACCCAACAGATTCAGAGTCTCTGGTGGACCCGGACTTAGGTATGAACTCGCCGGGGTTTGTGGTTAGCTGCAGGGATGAACATGGTCGCCTGCCCCGGTAACATGTGGCCGGGGCGTTTGTCCCACACGCAGCAATCGCGTTCTAGACGAAGGCCTAAGGCGAAGAGATGCGCGGTTCACGTGAGTTGCACATTAAGTCGGAAGCTATGTCCGGACATTGTCAGCATCTTCGGCACTAGCCCAGAGAACCAGTAAAGGATAACCTAGACATCCTTCGATCCCTCCAGATGCGAGGTTTATGGGAACTGCAGAGACGTTTCGGCGTCGAGAAATGAGCGTGCCTACAGCTCCGCCACCAAAGAGGAGATTTCGTAGTTGACTTAGAGTCGACGGCTTAACGGTGGCAACCGTTTAAGTGAGCGTGTCTACAGCTTCGGTACCTATCTGGAACTATTTTCCAGAGGGCGCTGTACGTGTACCTGGGGCAGCTCACCCAAGGCACTAGACTTTTGAGAACTGGATGAAGTCCGTGCAAACGGGCTGATCTGGGGCTAAGACCTGACTGAGAAGGTCCCTGTGCGGGATTGCTCGCACAGGTTATAGTGCCCTTCCCGTATAACCAAGAGGTTGATACTTAAATTTATGCATGTAGAAAGATATGGGGGCTGTCTGCACAGCTAGACGAGTACAATGAATTGGTAAAGAATTCTCAGAGATCTGTAATCTGAGATAATAAAAATTTCGTTGACACTCCCGCTGATCCTTATGCTACAGATAATAACGATTCCGATTTTGACTGGACGCCTCCTGATCCAAAACTTCACAAGGGATACATCACTGTACATAGTACACGTACGTGACTCCGAAATATTAGGAATTTTATTTGTACGTCAATGGAATTATTGTACTATTTTCATGAAAAAATAATAAAAAAAAGTAATTTTGAACATAAATAGAAACTTCTTCATACATTTTGTAGCAACAAAAAAAGTTAACTTATTTTTTAACTAATGTAACCCTTGTCAGTATCAGTCATCCCATCACACCTACTGATACTGACAAAGGTTACTTTAGTTAAAATAATAATTAATTACAGTATCAGTCAAATTAATGTCTGTATTAATGTAATGGAATGACTGATACTGATAAAGGTTACTTTAGTTAAAATAATAATTAATTACAACAATTTTCATGTTCTATTTTATTTTTAAGTTTCTGGCTTCTCTTGTAGAATTTTGCCAATGTCATGTCAGTCATGGGAGTTACACTTTCGTTTTATAGATGTTTAATTAATGAACACTGCTCTGTAGTCTATACCTGCTTCTGGAAGAATACAGAATTTTTATGTTGTATTTTTTTTCATTTGTGAGAGGTGTCACATTACATTACGGTAACTTTTTTCTATTTGATTTTTGTTTAAAAGCAGAACACGGTATGTGAACTAGTTTTTTTTTGTTTTGGTGTAAATATCGCTAAAAGTAAGATTTTGATCTCATTATGTAAACAGCCTTGATCTCTAATTACCAAACTTTGACTATTAGAACATACTGTTATTAAATATTGATCAGTTTTATTTTTAAGGCAACCTAAATGTTATACATACTGCATTTTGACAGAAAATCGCTTCTCCTGTAAAATTATAAAAATGGCGGTTACAGTGTAATGCTTCTCAGGTACGGGTACTAATAGTCCGAGATTCAGAGCTACAGATGTATTTTTGGACGATTAACAGAAAATGAATGAACGCGTCTCGCGTTTTCAGTTGAAGTTGATTAGTATAACCTTAGAGCAATTTAACCAACATTAAAATTTTTTTATTAAATGTTACTTCTCTACTGAAGATGAGGCAGTATGATCCTTGACTTAGGTAGTTTTTTTTTTTGGACGAAAGAAAAATTTTATCTGTCAGTGACTTGACAGTTGATTGACAGTTTAATTCGAGGTTGTGAGTCTATTGTGGATTGTAAAAATATTTCCCGATAATTATTTATTACTGAAATCGTATAAACCTTAATCATGGAGGATCAGAAAAAAGAAAATTTAGAGAAGAAAATTTTCGACGCGATAGCGCAAGGGAACTTGGCAGAGTTTAACAATTTTCTCGCGCAACACAAAGGCAGTGTCGATCTGTATGATGAAAATGGCATGACGGCACTCCAGCACGCTGCGTATAAGGGCAACAAGGAGATGGTGCAAACATTGCTTGATAGAGTAAGTAATATCAATTGTTTTCTGCCACAAGGTCTCTCACATTAGCGTATTACTATGCATATTGGCAGCCATTGCTTGTTGTCTTGCATTATTGATCCATTGTAATGAATACGTACAAATCTAGACTAGACTATATACAATGTTATAGGTATATATAGGTTATAGTTATCTATGAGTAGTTGTTTTTAGAAGCATTCTTCTCTGCATTTCAGGGTGCTAATGTGAATTCTGGGAAACATGAGTACAACTACACTGCTCTGCATTTTGGCGCTCTATCGGGTAGTTCGGAAGTCTGCAAGCTACTTCTGGATGCCGGAGCTAAGTCAATAGCTACCAACTCTGTAGGCCGCACTGCTTCACAGATGGCAGCATTTGTTGGTAACCACCACACTGTCGCTACTATCAATAATTACATTCCACGCAGTGAAATAGCTTACTACAGCATCATTCAAGGACAGCAGAGTGAGCCTTATCTCCCCCCTTTCTTAGTTGATTCAGTTCATAAATTTGTTCTTGGAGTTAATGTTCACCCAATTCGTATAGCTCTCAATGTTCAACACATTCCTGGCTTGCTGGAAAACGCAGCTAAAGTCAGTAAAGTACTTGAAATGCTCTGCAAGCGGGAAATGGCTAAAGGAAGTGAGACAAATGAAGTGATGGCCTTCAAATACCATTACTTTTCATTCATGGTTAAAGAAATAAATATTATTTACAACAGACAGAAAGTAAACACAGACAAGGATCAAAAAAAGTATGATGTTGTTGAAGTTATCGCAAAAAGGCTATTGAAGCCAGGCAAAAATGGAGTGTCTCAAGATCTGATGGATCAATTTTTGAAGGACTGTATTAGAGAATTCCCTTTTAGGGAAAGTACTACGTTTCACCAGATGGTTTCTGCTCTAACTAGCAATGATCCTCCACCTGCATTGTCAGTGATTAATTGCACAATCAATGGGCAGAGGGGGTTTGTTGATGCTGTTTCTTATTGCGTCACATGTGGTGAAGAAAAACCAGCAAAAAAATGTTCCAAATGCAAATCTGTCCAGTATTGTGACAGAGAATGCCAGCGCTTGCATTGGTTTGTACACAAGAAAGCCTGTAACCGTGAAACTAGTGCACAGCCCCAGCCAGCCACAAACAACAACCAAGCTAACAATAATATAGATGTGAATGAATTGAGCGCTGAGTTACAGAACATAGTAGCTGGTTAATAAGTAAACTTTAAAAGAAATAATTTAAGTGATATTGTATAATGAAATCTAAATGTTTAGTGTTAAGAAAAACTTCAACATTATCTTTTTCTGAAATTTGTCTTCCACAAATCTCTTGATTTTTATGTACTAGATACACAGTCAATGACTTAATGCTTACGTAGATTCATTGATTGATTGATATAGTAAAAATTTTACCAACTATGTAGTATGAAAGTATGAGTATCACATTGGTATAATGTGTCAAAAGTATTTATGTATTTTCTTATTAGAAAGCATTTCGTTGTTCATCTTTAAATAGTTATTGTCTCTAGTTGGAATTTACGTGTTGTGCCATTTTTAATGGCTGGATTGCTTACTCTAATTAATTGTTATTGAACATTATCCTTTTTTATTAAAATTCATAAATAACTTGCATATAGTGACATGCGAATATAAAAAGATGTAAGTTGAAATTGAAATTATATACCCACTATTCCTTCAAATAATTATGACTTGTTTAACCTCTGTTTAATATAGAAATTTATAATAATATTTATAAGTTTAAATGAAAGTATTTCTATTGAATTCAGTATATAATCAACACGATTGTATAATCAATTTTAATACGCATTTGACTCCTTTTTTTTAACGGACTAATCAATTTTGTCCTTCAAATTTTCAATTAGGATTACTTTTCAATCGGAATAGTTTTGTGAAATGTTCAACAATTTATACAAATAGATTCCTTCTTATACATTATTTATTGCACCAAATCATAAAACTATGTGTTAACTTTGCATTTATAGTATTATGAGCAATGTTTAGAATAAACTACACTTTGTGGACATTAACTTAAGCGATATGTGGAATACTAAGTGTTGAAATAAAATTATTTGGAAAATAACTTTTGTTATAATATCGACTCCCTACATAAAGAATCGTAAGCCCAAATTTCTTAGTCTTAAATGGCAAGATCTGCGCAATCTAACTACCGCCTTAACGGGTCAATATGATACACACCTTTTCAATTTAGATATCGCAGACAACCCTTTATACAGAGTGTACATGGAGGAGGAGGAATCATACCAAACATCCTACTACAATGCTCTGGAGTTGTCAACAAATAAGAAAACATTTATTCCATAAGTAGTTATGCAATAAATGTATTCTTATTCTATTTATAGGTAATTACATGAGGTCTTAAAATATTACATTGGAAGTGCTCTGTAATCTACCAGTTAAGGTGTACAATATTATTTAAATGTCACAGAATAAAATTAAATTACAACACAATATGAGAAAAAAAAACAATTATTGATAAACATGTCACATCCCTTGTCACCAAATTTGTTATTGTCGTCAAAAAACTCTTACACCATAATAATGTTTAGTACTTAACCATTTACTAGAGCATTTTTAAATTTTATGTACTCTAATCTTTTAAATTCATTCGGAATGCTGTTGTATATTTTGACCGACATTATAGAGTCACCCCGGCGTATAGCCTTCTGCATGGGGCTCCCGGCCTCCCGAGGTTGGGCAGGAGCCTGCCCAACCTCCCGAGGTTGGGCAGGAGCCTGCCCAACGCCGATGCGGCGCCCACTATTCGGGGAGCAAGTTGTCGGAAATGCTCCCCGAAGTTCCATCGCCGGTCCAGGACAAGTCCCAGATATTTCATCTGGGACTTGACCGGGACCGGTACTCCCGCGATGGAGATGTGGGCGCCTGCCGGCACCGCCCAACCTCTACCCCTCCCGCCGAAGACGGCCACATCCGTCTTCGGACGGAAATTATTTTATGAATTACTAAAAGATGTAAAATAATGATGCGAAGGATGTGTCTTAGGATCATAGCAAGTGGGAGGTAGTCTCAGCCTACACCGACGGGAAAAAGGCATGATGTAAGTATGTAAAATGTTTGAATAGTAAACAATATACAATGAATAATTTGTTAATTACTCAAACAAAAAGTAAAATTTAACTAATGTATGAAAAAGTATTTATAATTTTTTTTTTTCTTGTTTTTTATTAAATTCTAATTGTTATTGTAATATTTCGTTATGCTATTGTATTAATTAAACTTTAAATGCGTGCTGCATCAAATTAAAACAAGAAATGTGTTCTTAAAATATTATTGGTGAAATGTACGTCTAACATAATAAATAAACTATAACATCTTCATCTTGTATTCCATAATACTAATCTTTGTGGGTTACGTGGGATTACGTAGAATGGGTCAATATATATTTTTTTATTTATTTTAGTGCAGCGACTCTCTGTTACTAGAAAGTCGAAATGGCAGGAATTCGCCGTTCGGCAGCTTGGAGCAAATTAATACTATCCCCAATCTAATTCTATAGTCATTATTTTTACAAGAATACATGACTTGGAACAAAAAAAAACATTTATAGTGATTCATAATTAAAATTCCGAAACTAAACGGAGCATTATGGGGAGACTTCAATTTGTTTTTTTCGATTTCTGTTGCTATGAACTTGAACTTGTAAATAGTTGTACACAACTTGGTTACTCATATAACTTATTAAATCTATATTATGGTGAAACAGTTTTAGAAATATTAAAAAAGGTGTCCGAACTAAACTGGTGGACCAAAGTCTAAATATGCAGCTAATTGTTCAACTGTTGTTGGATAGATGGCGTTGCTTTGATCTGAAACGGTCAACTCGACGAACAATCAGTGAACGTACATAAAAATACATACAGTCGAACATAGAACCTTCTCCATTTTTGAAAAATAAGTAATGCTGCAATAATGGCCGATTGTTAGTGACTTGGAATCCTTTAACAGTGGCGCTATGATTATGCAACACGGGCGGCGCTTGTCAAAATTTAGTCTTTTCAGGGCTTTAAGATGCAAGTACTTTCATTCAGTCTATTCTGATCATATTCATTAACGGGATAGTATGAAATTTATTGAAGTTTGAATAAAACTAAAGTTTTTTTGTGAAAAATACATATTTATTGTATCTACTAATGAATTTCCTTAATTGCTATTTACATTATGTACAATTTTCAGTTTGTTAAACTAATTATAATTATTTATTACGCGTCTACCTAACAGTATTTATAAAACAATCAAGTTTTCTCTCCTTCCATTTAGATAGAAATACTACATAAATAGCGCTGTAAAAGCCATTAAGTTATCGGGTTTATTGCTACATCTTAAGGCACTTTTATCACATTACATTAAACTCTAACATTAACTAAGAGGTAGGTACCAATATAAAATCAATTAACAAAATATCAACAAGGTAATTTAAAGTTTACAATTAAGTAGTTATATTGCTTTCTTCCTCGCCGATAAAAAATATCTTAGCCTTCACCAAGAAGTGCACTGATAGTGAAACTTTTCACGCGACGGCATGGCGCAGGAGCTGCAGAGGGAGGAGACCGAATGCGAGGTGGAGGTGGGGGTAACGCCGGTCCCCATGCGAAACCTCCAGGTATTGAAGCACCAGGCCAGAGACCTAAAGGCATTGGCATATGAAGGGGACTAATATAGGGCAATTCAGGTGGGTAAAAAGAAGGAGGAGGTGTTATGTTTTCTGGAGGAGTTATAAGTGGTGCTGGAGATTCTACTAATGGTGGCGATCTTGGTGATGTGGACCTCAGGCTACCTTCCTCTGAACATGACGACGCCGCGTCAGAACACGGGCGTTTAGGCTCGGAAGACACGTTGTTTGACGATTCGGTGTTTTCCGTCGTATCGACGTTCTTCCGTTTGCATTTCGATTGACCACATGCGCGGAAACCTTTCGCGAAAGGATTGTTATCAATCTTCAATTTGGTGATGCGATCGTTCTGTAAATAAAAAAATATATTTCAAAAATGGCACAGACATATACCTATTGTTTTTATAATATTAAGTAATAGGACGAACAAGTCGGGAGCCTGGTGGTAAGCAACACGCCCATCCATAACAGTTGCAGCGCCACTCAGAATTGAAATAACAAAGATCTGAGGGGCACTGCCATTGCGCCGGTCATCCTGCGACATAATTATGATAATTTCACCAGCACCCTTCAAAACTGGAATGCTGTCATGTGCACGTTACTGCTTGGCAGCAGAAATAGGCAAGGTAACAGTACTTTTTCACAAGGAGTTCGACCAGTGAAGTACTGCACAGGCTGCTACTAAAAGCTGCAGTTTCTTTAATGGTAAAGGAAAATATCGCTCTAGCACCTACTACAACTAGCACCCTTACACTTCTAAACCGGAGCGCAGAACCTAATGCTCACATCACTCCATGGCAGCAGAAATAGGTAAGTTTTACTTTTATTACTAATTTACTTCTTGAAATAGTTGTTTTAATTTCTGTATATAGTGGTCCTAATTTTAGTATGTTGTAAGGAAACCGCCACTCTATAGCTATACGATTGTTTTTGACGTTCAAACGTAACTTTTCTTATCTCGGTTTTGAGATACGCAATTTAAACATCCGTTTCCGCATACAGGGATGTAGCTAATAGCTTGTAGGGATAATTGTCGCACATGTGGCTGGCGACAGGCCAATTAGCATGGCACGTCGCCACCCGGAGCGACTGCGCGACAGTCGAACGTCGCGCGACGCGGCGCCGGCGCACAAATGTTTCCAAAACACCGTGACGCGAAATCCGACACTGAAAACACTTATTTTCCCGTTTGCGTAAGTGACGATGACAACCTATAAGCCAGGCGCCTACAATCCCAAAACATGTTGACAGTTTTTTCATCGTCTAGTATTGACTGCGCACATTTTCGGTTATCTAGCGAAATCCAGAGCGCAAATAATCCTGTGGCGATAGGTGAAGTCACTTGTGAATGACTGTTTGTTTACGGTGATAAAGCGGCGCCACCAGCGGGCTCCGGCGGGTGCCGTTTGCTTAGCACCACTAGATAACCACTAGCGAGATACTAAGCGTGCTAAAAGCTTATTATTAGTTGGTCGGAATGCAGTTTTTGAGGCGCTGAGCAGGCGCCGCCCTCGGCCCGCCCTGTCGCCCGTGACGTCACGCCACAAACCTCCAGCCGTTGCTTTTACTTTTTAAGTGAAACAGTCCCTCGTATTAGCGACTGTCGCCAGTTTTTTTGCAATGTGTAATTAGGTACCCGTGTAAATGTCGGTTTACTTATCTAAGTGACCAAAATTATAATGTACAAATACCGATTTTAGGCTCAAGTTAGTATGGCTCAGTTATTTATTTGATATAATTGAATATTGTCGTGAGCGTAAGGGGCTGCCTTGTGCTCTGGTAATTGAAATAGTGTGCCACCTAGTTACGCTCTCGAATAACACGTCGGCTATTATAAAAGGGAGTTTCTAATTCGTTGGTAATTCGTAACAATGGTTTAGGAAGCGAGTGGTGGTTGGAGTCGGGATAATGCGCAATGATACGACGGCGGGCATTGTCGAGGCGAGCGCCCCGTTAACCGGACAATTCTCGGATAATCCCTCAAAGCGGCCGGTGGCGGCGGTTGTAATGGACGCGAGAAAACGTTCGCGGCTCACTGCAGTCAACATGAAGGGCAAAGAAGCCGCGGCTAATTGCCACCGGATTATGCAAAGACGGTACGATACGCTGCGCTGATCGACAAAGCATGATTTGGGACGCCGAAAACAAACAGCGGGAGGCCGCCGCGGTAACCAATACACTCATGGAACGAATTTGGAAACCTAATGCTTCATATATATCTTATTACCGTAATATCTACATGCAAAAAATGCGGTGTTAAAAAATCATTGGCGTGAATTGAGGAACATTTTATAACGATCTGTAAATATTTCATTATAGGTACCAAATCTTTTATTTCGCGTCGAACTCTAAATTTAATTAGCGCTATTCAAAATGTATTGCAATATAACTGTTCAATCGGCTTTAACGTGGCATGTACCCGTAAATCAGTTTGTTATCACTGCTTCACAAAGAAGCTATAACTGTTACATTTTACTGAATGCTTGCTATTTTTGAACAATACGGGACTGTGAAACAAACGGTGCAGTTTGAAGTAGTTTCAAATGCCGCCATGTCGAGTCGAAAATTAGCTGTCTTTTGTTTTCTTTCAGAGGCACGACAATGAGTAGAGTGCCGCCGGCGTAATCTGGATTTTTTCCGTGCGAACGTAAAAGCTTTGGCGCCCGACGGTAGCGGCAGCGGCAGCGTGGTGAAAAAATGCGTGTGCGCATAAGTGCGAATCGGCGCCAGTTCCGGGAACATTGGCATGGCTTCTCAGAACCACGTGAGAGGTGCTACAAGTTAATCGTATCGATTTAGCAGGGATTCCCTTGCAATTATAAAAAACAATATTTATGTTCTATATATAGGTAGCTTAAATTGAATTTAGTCTTTATTTCGTCCAGGCTACTTAGTACTTATAATTTTCTATATCTTTTACTATACAATACAATAACTATAACATAATAGTAGTATTTAAACTAAGGTAAAAAGGTAAGGTAATACTGTGGAAGATTGAAGCCGAAACTAGGCTCGCGGCTGTATTTCAGGTGTACCACCAACACGAATGTGCTTTTTCCGAGTTTCATTATTCCGAACACGGTTTTTTAAAATTTGTATGACTAAAATATCTTACAGCAGAAGTATCACTTATCCTAAAAACTGTTTTTAGAATTATTATTACTACATATATGTACTCTTTTTGCAGAAATTTGTCTATTCTTGATTATCTAACTGTCTGTTTGTCATACAGTCTAAATTGCTGAATATTCGTTTCGACAAAATTATTTTCTTACATAATATTATATAGACGTAACAAAAGAATCCAAAAGTACAATCCCTTTAGTAGAATAGGTTAGGTTAGGTTATGAAAAAACCTGAAAGCCTTATAGCTTACAAGCGAATTTGATAATGTTTCCGAACATGTTTTAATAACTGTCAGAATTTTTGAGTAACAACTTTAACTTAATGTATAATTAATAAACTTCATTTATCGTTTATTTGTATCAATCACACTAAATTAGATCTGACGTAAAACAAAACATAAATAAAAATGTACCTATTACGGATATCGTTTTTTGCACAAAAACAAAATATTCAATTCGGTACATTCGGAAACGGATTCAAACGGAATGTTGGGGAAACGAGAATCGGGAAACGAATAACTCTTTGTCAATGCGTAAAAATAGTGAAACATTAAATGGTGTATAATGGCAAAAATTGTAATATGTTTTCGGACAAATGAAACAAAATCTGTTCAATTAAAATTCTGTTATTAATGTTTCTAGCTTGTGATAGGTAACTTATTTAAGGACACCCAGGTCTGCTTCCCGTGGAAATAACACTTCTCTAGGTAGAAGTTCGCAGGAAACGACTAAATGATAAATCCCTGATTTCCTCCTCTAACTAGTCAGCAGCGTCTCTCTGTGTAGGTATTAGATTTTCAATTAACACGATAGTCGGCTACTTGCAAGGCTTGAGGATTGTGGCAATTTCTAATAATTTTTATAATTTAGTTCGGCCATCGAAGGTTATTATTATACAAACCTGATAAGCAGTGACAGCAATGAACTCGGTCTCAGGGAAGGAGAACGCGGCGTGTGGCGCGCCCCAGGCCAACGCTGCAGCATCACGAGCCCGAACTACCAATACTCGAGGCCTATACTTGTGCATTGACGTTAGTACCATCTGAGGACAAAAGATTTAACTGTACACAATTGAACGGAAAAACTAACTTCTTGTTTATTCAATATTTAATAATTTCTCCCCTAGTTTGTAATAATTATTAATCCAAAAATCGAACAACACTATAAAAAATTGTTTACGTATTTATTTTTTAAAGTTTGCTTAGCATTTTTGAAATGCAATTAGTGTCCATTGTTCAGTAAAATACGAGAGATGTGACAAAAATATCATCACTAGAAACACCAAACTTGTTTTGCTTTCTATTCACAACACAACAACGACCTGTCGGTTACCTAGTTGTTAGTTAGGCATAAATCATTTAATGTAAATGGGTATTCGATGCAATGAGTAAGTAGATAATGGATTACTTCAATAGTTATTTTGTACCACCTCAATTACAATAAAAGTGAAAGCATTGAACATTAAAGAATAGAACGTTATTTAAAAATGAATCACCATTACAGCCCTGGCGAGAAACATAATAAGCAAAAAACGTGCAAATATCCATATCTCTGACACCTAAGAGGGCGTGCACATTAGCGACAGAACCGTCGCGCCGACTGTCGGCGGCAAACACAACCGCAACAAGCACCTTATTCCGTCATTTTAAATACCACATTGAAATATCACGTTTCAAGTGCAGTCAGACATTCTTATCTTTAAGTTTGTTTCAAGTACCGCTACCTGCGCAGGCGCCACCACTTGAACGGGTTGTTCTTCTATTGTTTTACGCGTTTGGCTAATGTTTCTAGCGACACATTGTAAATATGGATTGTCTATTCCATAAAAAGTTTGTAGGTAAGAAAAAATATACCATAAGGTTTTGACTTCATAAAGTCAATCGAAATGATAAGCTTTTACTGGAGTATAGGACAAAATATGTATATAAAATTAAGTATTTGAAATTTAAAAAATCACTGGATGATATCTAAAATACGTACTTAAACTTAAATAGTACTATTTTATAATTAACTTATAGTTAAAAAGCCTTGCATATCACAAAACACTAATTTATTTACATAACTAACTCATCTGTGAAATGTCTCACTTAAAAACTGCTCAACTTAAGCAAGTCTGCGCAAACATATTCCTGATGTCGAGATAAACTCGTCTAGACTGTCTAATTGCGGGGTGCAGTCGCCAGCGGCACGGCGAGTGCAGTTGCACAAGTGTGTCATGTGCTTTATGATTGATTGCTACCGCAGGGGATGTGAAAGGTGAAACTTTTTCTTAGCTTACAATTTGTTACATTGACAAATAAGCATAAGCATAAGAAACTATTACAATTATTTAAAATCTCTATTCGTGCAGAATTATATGTGTTTCACTTAGGGACGAATTTTGAAATCACAATTTTTGTAGATTACTCTGTTATGGAGGAAGTTTTTCTCAAATATTTGCTTTAATAATATGTTTTTATAGAGTTCTTAGGTTTCGCGAATGTTACACATTAGATACTAAAATATTTTTTCGGATCTATATTACGTTCATTTTGTTTTTTTTTTCAAACAAACCAGCGTTTTAGGCCCTTTACTTTCTCTTTTAACTGGAATGTTCTTTGATAAAATAAGGTATCTAAATTAATAATTTATTTAATAATAATATATTTATTAATAATAACTTATACGCGACAGATTCGAATAAACAGTTTCATTTGTAAAATAATCTGTATTGTTTTATACAATTTTAAAAGAATCCTAACTCTCTAATAGATCCCAAAACACCTGATCAAACTCCGATAATGCACATATCATTTCTGCCCAAACTGACAGACGGGAGACAACATGGAAGCCCGTCCATCAAACGAAGAAGTGTTCAATCAAACGCGATTGAAACGTCGATAGAGATATTACTTTTTGCATGAGTTTGAGCGAAAAACTTCTAAGTTACTGCACACGTGGGAAATCTTATTGATACTATCTTTTACGGTGTCGTTACCTTATCCTTACCGACTACCTACGAGTAGGTTTAATCAATACATCGAGTATATAACCAGAAATAGAAACGAAATAAGGGCCATCCATCCCTGGCAACTCATCAGGTATATCACTGTTACCTTATATCACTTTTAAATATCAACTCTCGTTTGCGCTAAAATCACAAATTAGAAAACTGAAATATTACAGCACCAACAGATAATATCTTTAACAATGTGGGTTGTTCAATTCGATGGTGTGACAAAAACAGCAAAACACGTAATTACAAAACAAACGGAATCACATTTCATCGGTAATTAAATATTAAATACATAATTTTGCAATTTTCGTCCATTAATAGCAAAGCTCTAGTTAAATTGGTCGTTTTTAAGTGAAACAATTGACGACACCCGTCAATTAATTCGAATTCGGCCTGGCCAATCGGAGCGCAGTTATCACAGTAATAATTTGGCAGAATAGTTTTTAAACAAATCAAATGACATTTCGTCTCTGTTTCTAGTTATATTACTCGATGAATCAATATGACGACTTAAAGTGCAATTTGCTTACCTGTGAAATAAAAACCATTTGAGTTTGACTCTAGTATATAAGTAGACTATTAAATTTGCTGGTATGCAAGCATTGACCTACTATGCAAAGTTTTGAATATGTATGCGATATATTGCTTCGAAAAAGTAATTTTGGATTTTTTTAATGAATGAACAGAACGTTTAATGTTATACAATTATCATCCTAAGAGCCTATGCACACGGCGCATTCAAAGTTAAAGTGAATATTGTTTATTTCACAGGTAAGCAAATTACACTAAGAAACTCTTTTTGTAAATATACATATGAATAGATTTATCATTACAATATTTAATTTACACATCTTAGATCCAGAATACCTGAAAAAGCTAAACGGGTCACTACTACGGATTTTTGACATCCAAGTACGTAGAAGTTGTATAATTACAACCTTTAGTATAAAGTTTTTGTTTCAAAATTGTTTTAAACCTTGCAATAGCAAATTTTGAATATCAATCGGAACCTTAATATAGAAGCGTATACATTGCCCCGACTTTATGAAGACGACTGTCAAGATTTTTTTTAACATTATAAGCTTTCACGAACGCGCGTTTACGGCGCCGCAGACGCGCTGTAGTGTATCGATTCAAACGCGCGTAATCATCGTTGCAAGCAAGAAACTTATATACTTCACTAGAGTTTACACTTAGAATTTCATGTAGTCGCTTTATTTCAAAATCTAACTGAAATTAACAAACAAAACTAAAATTAAAACGATAACTTATCAAAATACGCGATACGTACGCGCGACTATAGAGCATTTGCGGTGCGTATACGCGCAGATGATGCGCGTTTACGGCGAGTAAACAAGCGTTCTCGGCATGTATAAAATACGCCGAGATTAAAATCTCGTAAGCTGCAGTTTTTATCTGAATTGATTGAACCTTTTTAGTATTATTTGAATAATTTTTTTACGATAGCAAGTGACGGGACGTACAAGTCATGCGCCTGGTGGTAAGCGACACGCCTATCCATAACAGTTGCAGTGTTACTCTGAGCTTTAAATCGCAAAGATCTTAGGGGCACTGCCACTCTGTGCCCGTCACCCTGATACATTAAGTCCCGCTTGCCAGTAATTTCACCAGCACCCTTATCCTTCAAAACCGGGACCAGTAATGTCATTTATTATATTTATTATTACTAATTTACTTCTTAACACAGTTGTTTTAATTTCTGTAGTGGTCTTAATTTTAGTATGTTGTAATGAAGCCGCCCGCTTTACGATTGTTTCATGCGTTCAACCGTAACTTTACTTATCTCGATTTTAGAAAAAAAAAACCGGAACGCAATAATGCTCATGTCGCTGCTTGGCATTAGAAATAGGTAAGGTATTTTATGTAATCAAATTATTAAAAGCAACGTTTTCGTACAAAAGACATCAACGCGACAACCAAAAATTTTGTTATTTTGTTACCAAATTCTAATTCTAGCTTATTCTTTTTTGTTCAAGCTTTTTTATATCTCTGCAATATCCAGTAGCGTGACAAGATGTATCCGATAACAAGGGGTTAGCAATGTGTTTCCGCCGGGAACCGAATCTAAGGCCTGATGCCGTGTCGTGATAACTCTAATGTGACATAAGATGTGGTTTAGCCATGTTTTATGGGGATTTGTCTTGTTTTTCCACTACCATTAGGTTCGTGTTGGGTGTCCCAAATTAATTTAAATTTTACGGGTATTAACTATCGTGTTTTAAATAGTAAAACAAATTATTTAAAACGGTACCGGAAGTACCTACCTTCTTAGTAAAAATTATTTAGTCTTGCATGATTTTAATAATAATAGTCAGCCTGTATTCCCACTACTTGGACAAGCTTTCTCTAACAATGAGAGGGATTGATCTGTACAAACTTCACAAATAATATAAAATTGCTTTGCAGATTTGTGCAGGTTTCCCAACGATATTTTCATTTCCGTTTTCGGAAAGGAAAATATCGGAAATAAATATCGGAATTTATGAGCGCAATTTGCTCATGATACAAATTGCGCTCATCAATTCCGAAAAACACTGAAGCAAAAATTTTATTTTATGATACCTACCAAGTGACGGGACGAACAAGTCCTGCACCTGGTGGTAATCGACACGCCTATCCATAGCCGACAGTGCCACTCCGAGATTTAAATCACAAAGAGCTGAGGGGCACTGCCACTGACGTCCGTCACCCTGACAAGTCCCATGTGCCTGTACTTTTACCAACAGCCTTATCGTTCAAAACCTGGACGCAGTAATGCTTACATCACTGCTTGGCGGCAGAAACTTTACTTCTTGAAATGGTTATTTTAATTTCTGAAGCGCAAAATGCATTTGCATTTTGGCAACTCGATATATTGGCACCTAAAGTTTCTTTTTCTTTGATTTTGCTGAACGATAAAACAAAAACTAAATAAGATTTAAAAAACTTGTTAAAAGGGGTTGTAAATCTCGCTTATAACTCGTTAATAATTAATTATTTTTATTGTACTATAACAAACAAGTATGTTGTATTTTCATTGTAAGATTTGTTGTACTTTAATTAGTAAAAATAAGTCCCTATTTATTTTAAAGTGTCATTCATTGCAGTTAACAGCTTTAATAACTAAATCTTCCCACTTCAACTTATTGCTTAATCCTTTCGCCATAACTACCTTGTATGTGGTCGCCGCCTAATCCTTTTTGCAATTAGTCATTTTTTCCGCCACTAAGGCGTAAAAAGGTAATAATGAGAACTCTCGAAATTCACCTCAAAAGCAGTTCTTAAAAAAGTCGCGAAGGTTTTTGTGAACAAAAAGGGTAAACAATGAATCGGTTTTTATCGCAGGTGGTAAAATTTCAAGTGCACAAGAATATTTTCCGCGCGAATTGACGGGTGCCTGCGCCTGCGTCGCGGTAGCTGCTTGTATTGTACGTCTAAGGGCACAAAGACACCGCCCGTCGCGCCATTGCCGCCAGGCCGAAACCTTGGACGCACTGGAGCGTGCCATTTTTCTTCCATGTCATAATAATACGTGTTATGACGTTTTACAGCGTGCCTGACAGCCGTAAATGAAGTTTGTTTTGATATCCCAACGATACGTCGCGTTACATTAAGAGAATGTTAGTTCAACATAGACAAATTATAATCCAAACCAGCTCTACCAAGTTATCCGATTATTTGACCACATATCGTAAATTTATGTCGGCTTCGGTTTTATTTAAAAGAAACGAGAAAATATAAAACTTTTTATGATAAATTAAACTCGATTTGTATGATAGATTGATGATTTGGAACAGTAGAACTGTCAAAGAGACTGTTAATTAAATTTGAAAGAGAGAATGTCCGAACGCGGTAATCTTGAGGCGATTATGAATATGCAATAGCTTGGCATCAGATGGTTTTACACAATCCAGTAATAAAACCTCATAAACTGAGACTCGGTTTCTACAAACATGAAAACTTGAGGTACAGCACACGGCATCATTAATCGAGGCGTCACCCGACCTATCCAAACACACCGCGTCACAAAGCAGTACAGTTACCCTCATGCAGCTTCCATACAATGTCTTTCAGCGTATTTGTTCGAATGACGAAATACTCATAGAATTCTTTGTGTTCTCGAGACTCCTGCTGCGCGAGGCGAATTACACGTTTGACAATGAAATCTCAGCTTTAACACAGCTCTATAAAGGCTCTTTTCATGCACATGTTGTATGCTGCTTATGAGCAGCTTAGTATTATAGGGTATTAAGTCGTCGGATTTGAGTTTTAGATGGGTGATTAATCCATTTCATATAAGGTTGGTATTTGAGCAACGTGTTTGTAACATTTAGTATAGGAAGTGGTGGTATAGTAGGCGTTGCCATCGAAGGTATGTGGCTTTATACAGTCACGACTACAAATGTTTCAAAAAAATTTACTCAAGAGTCAAAGCCGCAATTCCTATCCTTCTTTATTTTAACAAGATCTTGATTGTTTGTTGAAATATCTTTTTTATAAAACGTTTTATTGTTACACAGTAAAGTGGCCATTGAGAAAGGTGTAATTTTGTAAAATGTTTACTGACAGAAAGTCTTATAATAAAATAAAATATGACTTCAAACGGAACGTAACAAGTATGATGTAACTTCTAAGATGTAACTAATGAGCTTTTCGTTCTATATACGAGGGTAAACCACTTGGCTGTATGGTTTTAAACTTTTGCCTTTTCCGTAGGCGAAAATACTTTAAAAATAACTGTATTAATATTAAAAAATGTGATGTAAAATCATAAAATATAGCAAATATGACTTAACAGATTCTTCCCTTAGCACGTTCAGTGTAATAAATGAAAAAAGAACTTAAAAGAAAGATTAGAAAGATAAAAACAATAAAAAATGTGAATGCCAATAGGTAATTAGACAAGCTACGCCTGTAGAGATAAACACGCAATTACATGACGTCACTGGCATGACAAACTTGCAAATCACTTATCTAATCATAAAGAGACGTGACCAGTCGGGAACCATCGGGATCGTGACGCATCGTCGGATTATGCAGTGTTCATGCTGCATTAGTTGCAAGGAAGTATGATGATAAGACTGTAAAGACTACCAGGTTGTGTGTGCCATTGTAATTATAAAAATACATGTCTGTGTCATTTAGGCTGGATTGCTGTGTTCTGGGTCATAGAAAAGGGATAACCAGTGTAGATAACCTGAGAACAAGTTTGTTCAGAAGAAAGTTTTGTACGAGTATTGTTAAGTAAAAATATAACTATTTTGTTTTCATTTTGCCTTTTATCATAATTTCGAATACGGTATTACTCGTATTGGAAGTTATAGTACCGGCACGTTAAGATGGCCAGTTTGACGTTTGTTCGTTCATCGAGTTTCGTATTATTCATGACTACGTTGAACGAAAAATATATAGCAATTAGCTCCAATTGCTATATATTTTTTTTTCTTTTTCGAAATTCGAAATTTTTTTAAATGAAATTTTATACGATCGTCGCTTATGGGATCGGTGGAAAGCACAACTTTTATCTCCGGCAAACTCGCGTCAAAGCTCAATGCAAAACAAGGCAGTTTCGAATTGACGACATATTGAGACACATTTTTATTTTTGTTTTATTAAAACTATTCATCAGCTATTCCTTGCAATATCAATTTTCAACATGAGTCTGTAAGGGCGCGTTACAATGACATAAAAATTAAAGATGTTGAATCAAATGAAATTATTAATTAATGAAATACACAATATCATATTGAATAATAAATGAAAATATAAAATGAATAAGATGTATTTAAATTTTGAATTAAAAACAAATTCTTATGTTCTACTTGCTGCGTGCTAAGATGGTCGACGTACCCTTCCTTTCTTGTATGTCTGACGCCGCAAATAATAATAATCATAATAATAACGCACACACTCAACATAGCCCCGCACTAGGGAAACCCTGTGTCGCGGGTGCCATGGACACATACATAGACAACCACAAATTACACCCAAACTTACGAGAGAAATAAATGTAGACCATACAAATATTTCTCCCGGCCCGGGAATCGAATCTGGGACCTCTGCGTGGCAGTCATGGTAATCGTTCGGCCAAAGAGGCAGTTTTCCGTTCACCACGATAGCAAACATTATAGAGTACAATGAGAAGAAGACTTAACTATAACATATTATTGATATCCGTTACTTACATTTAAATAACTAATTAAATTAAAAGGTGATCACCATTTAAGTACTTACATGCCCTTGTGAATCCATAGTATTATTCGTCAGCTTCAGCTTGCTAAATGACACCGGATTGGCCGTCCAATGGTGTCCAGGCGCAGGAGAGTCGGGATGCAGCATCAGTCTCCTTGGGGATTGGGGTTCTGCCCCTCCAGCCGCTGCCCAGGCGCCTCCTGCCCACCGCCAGCGGCGCCGCCCCACAAGGGACATCTCCAAGAGTACGCAATATTCTTCACGTGGGTCCAAACCGCTGAGGGATACGCGGAGCGACGGAAACATGCGTCTGGAAAGATACGTTTCGATTTACTCGATGATCGACGATGATTGCATCAGAGTGTATGCCATCGATACGATAAAAAAAAAATCGATGATAATTAAACAATACGGCTATTTTCAATTTTTTACTGCCTGCAAAAATGGTCCTCAATTGGACAGAAATTTTTTGTGTGTAAATTACATAATTACTCTAGATGTTTGTGAACCTTTTCGATGATCCTTTTTTTGTTGGAAAATGGATAATTCAGTAGTGGCCCCATTCAAATTTGAAGAAATTCCACTTCTAAGGGTGTCAAATTGAGGGATGAATCCATTTTGCTAGATTTCACCCACTTTCGTCAATCGATTTTAATAAACTTAGCAAATAGATGTAATTTCCACTTACTTCAGGTCGATGTTTTTTATAAAAAAAAGTCGTAATTATTGTTAAAGAAGTTGGAACTTGTGTGAACGCTCTAGCAAGCAGGTTTCACTTAATTTTTCACTTCCATATACGTTTTTTTATAATTTTTTTTTATATGATGGGATCACCTAAATATCGTACTGTTTATCATTTAAGACTTCTGTTGAACAATTGGAAAGTATTTTTTTATGTATACTTTTTTTTATTCTGTTTAAACTCAAATTATTGTTTAAGGCTCAATTATATTTATTTAATTATTTATATTTTATTATTTACATTTATACGTTACACAACTGACCATGAAGTTCATTATGCTATGTACAATATCGTTACAAAAATTCGCTTCCATTCCGTTCCGCCGCAGTATAAATTGACCATAACTCTTGTAGAGCACAATAGGGAGTTATATATCAGTAATTATCGCGACGAAAGTTATTGAAAAGTATCTTTATTTGTAACCCTTATGAGACACGGGGGTCTATACAAGCAACTAGACCTGTATTACAGCTCACTATCTTTATTTAGAATATAATATAATATAATATAATATAATATAATATAATATAATATAA
>NW_020654810.1:6479493-6601834 GCF_003589595.1 Hyposmocoma kahamanoa | reverse complement strand
ATAATATAATATAATATAATATAATATAATATAATATAATATAATATTTATTTATTTTTATTTATTTATACTTAAATGGCCCAACGGTTTGCATTCGCCCACAGGCGATGCACATGGCGATGAAACCTCCTAACTTTTTTCTTCGTTTCTTCCATATTGCTAATATATTTATCTACACACATGTCATAAACTCAATATAATGTGTTCAAAAACCGCAAATTACGTCCAGCATAAAGGTAAACTGTTTTGTTACAACAAATTTCTTATCTGTGAAAATGTTATTATTGCTTCATAATTTCGCTCTGGACCTTTTGGAGGGAAAAGTGTAGTTTTTATTTTGATTTTCAATTATTTTGTGAAATCTAGTTTAAAGTGGAATAGGATAGTGCTATTGTGCCTTAATCGAAGATTAAAACGCGAAATTATACGAATCTCGAACTAAAATACCCGTATCGGCCCGTTTTAAGGAATCCCGAGTCAATCCAAGCACGCCGCCTCAAATTGCCTATCCTCTTTGTGGCGGCCATATTTACGGAAACATATTTAAACTTCATGTTTAGGCTGATGGCTTTGCCAAAGCCTTAATAAAAAAAAATTATTGCTTCATAATACCATCGAATTCGATTTTATTATTACATTCAAATCGCGAACATCTCAGAAAAACAAAATAGTTTCATTGGACCTCAATTCTAATATCAGTTGAGATGAAGTTTTTTTCGAAATGAAATGTCAATAGCAAACAATTTTGACAATTTCACACGGTACTTGATATCGAACGATATGATAGTTGGGGCCGGTTCTAGTTTGTCTATGAATTAAAAATAAAAACTACGGTTGTGTGACATGCGTGAGAAAAGATTTTATTTGCCGCCATTTCGCCAGTCGTAATATGCGGTTCCTGAACACATCACAGAGAGCTTATAATATGTGCGTAGATAAAGCAGAGTATATAACTGTACATAATTAAGCATTAAAACACTCAGAGATGTGAGATGTTTTGAACGTTCACACATATTTTAAGGCCTTTCATTCTGCAACAGTCATATAAACTACTATTTATTTATGTTATTTTGTATATTGAACACAAACATAATATTATGTGTCTGTGTATATTGAATTCCTGAAAATATTTCCCCATATTTACATATAAAGTCATGATAGTCTTGGTTTGTACCTACCGCCTCTCAAGCAGAGAGCGTGGGTTCGAAGCCGGGCTAGCACCGCTGAGTTTTTTCGGAATTTATGTACGAAGTTTGAAATTTACAAAAATAATTTGCGAAGTTCCCAATCTGCATTTAGAGACGCGTGCAAACTACAGCCTTCTCATTGTCCTTTCACAATGGGCCTTTGCCCGGTTGTGGTATAAGTTAACTATTATTATTCTTACTCACTATAAGTTCTTTTAAAGTAATAAAAGATATACAAATATAAGCAACATATAAAAAAAAGAATCGCCGGTGGTCAATAACGGTCTTTTTTTCCTTGTGCGGAAGCGAGCAATTTCTGTCTACAAATCATACCTAAATTATTACAGTTACGTACTTAAAGTACGGAAAGATAAAAAATGTTTGCATATCGATAAGTTTAATAATACATTTATTCAAAGGAAAATACTGATTAAATAATTAGGTTACAATTATATATTTTTTCCAGTTTACTACATCAGATCACGAAATATTTTGTTAATTACAATTTGTATTACATTGTAATTTGTACTTTAATTAGGTTAGTTGTTTATAAACACATCTTAATCGGATTTAAATATCAGAACCTATTTATATTCCAAAATATAGGCAAGTTTAAATTTTTATTATTTTTAACCGACTTCAAAAGAAGGAGGGGTGCTCCATTCCACTTTTTTTTGTGTGTATGTTACACGACTAATCCGACATTTGTGAGTCAATTTCGACGATTTGTTGCAAAAAAAGATGTGAAGATGTTGCAAAAAGAGATTAAAATTTGAATGTAATATATCTTTTTTTAATAAAACATATTTACGTGCGTTTTTGACTTCCATCTCACCTGATGGAAAGTGACGCTTACTTATTCTCGCCTTGAAAAGACCCAAGTTATAGAGGGAACAAGTCTGGGGGCAGGCACTTGCACTCCATAGCCGTTCCCATATAAATGTGGAAACGAAACGCTTCTTGCGAGATCTGGATATTTTAATGCACGTGGCTTGGTTTTTGAAAGGAAATTTCTTTTTAATTTATCAAATTCAAAACATGAAATGCATGAAAAAAATGTATCTCAATATTCATAGATTAGCCCACCACCAGCGCAAAGTTGCCTATCGGTTTTATGTAGAATATATATGGTGAGCGTGCCCATGAACTCCATGAGCTCATGCCGCTCGCCCCCTTTTACCATCGGATGTCCAGACGTCGTACGGAGGAATATCGTTATCGAATGATTTCGATATTACTAATCCTGTCAGTCGAACGACAATTTATTAACCTACTAATTGTCGTATTCGAATGATTGGAATGATCATACACTACTAATTAGTATTACTACGTATTACTACTCCATAGATTCCATAGAGCATTTCTGCCTAGTCCTCTCTGAGACCATAATGTAGATGTGACGGAGACAGGGATTGATATGGACCATTGAGTACATAACCAGAAATAGAGACGAAATGTAACGTTGAAAACTATTCTGCCAAATCACTACTGTGGTAACTGCGCTCCGATTGGCCAGCCCGAATTCGAAACAATTGACGGGTGCCGCCAATTGTTTCACTTCAAATCGACCAGTTGAACTAGAGCTTTGCTATAATGGACGCTAATTGCAAAATAATATATTTAATATTTAATTATCGACGAAATGTGATTCCGTTTGTTTTGTAATTAGATGTTTTGTTGTGTTTCCCACACCACCGAACGGAACAGCCTTCTTTATTACAATAAATATACGGAATATTTTTGCAATATACGGAGACGTACACACAGGTCAATACTTGGCGCTGTACTATTTCAATTGTGATTTCAGCGCAAACGAGAATTGATATTTAAAAGTGATATAAGGCCCATTTACCTGATGAGTTGCCAGGAATATATGGACCTTATTTCGTCTCTATTTCTGATTTTATACTCGATGATATGAGCATAATGAATGGTACCGAGTAGTACCAACATAATAATCATTGGACTCGTTCACTCAACGATATCGGTAATCATCCAATTCGAGTCGAATGATTGTGCTTGGATTCGACTTAGGTCGAATGATTTGATCATTCGAATGATTAGTATTAATAACATTCAAAGTCGCTAGATCATCGCTAATCCCTAGTTAGCCCATGTTCCTTTCAGGCGTACTAAGCGTTTTAAGTTATCTTTTATTACACGCACAGCCCAGAAATGGAATGCCCTGCCTGTGATTGTGGTTCCGAGAACATATAACCCGAGTATATTTAAAGTGCAACTGAATAAGCATTTTCTAGGCGAGCTCGTGACATAGTAGACCGCTTAGAATAATAACGCATAGAAACCTAGTCCGCACACGCTAAGTGAGGCAAATTGAAGCGCGCCAAAAGGACCTACACGAGCGGGCGGGCCTTCAGTGCTCAAGGTCAACTTGCACCGCGAACAAATCAAGAATTTTAGCTAAAAATGACGAAATGTGCGGTAAATGAGTGTAAAAATACGTCAGACAAACATAAAATAGATACTAACATCACATTCCACAAGGAAGTAACGCGTTTCAACTTGTATTTTTACATAAATATTCACTAAAACCGAAAACTAACCTACTACTAAAACTAGCCTACATGAATTTGATTTTTGCCTCACTTGTGACAGTTCGTTTGATATGAAACTATCATTCTATGCGTTATTATTCTAAGGTAGACCGTATCTGTGCTTTAGAGCTAAGTAATGGTCAAGAAAAAAATCCATTTACTTCATTTTTTGTAAATCAGACATAACCTCAAATGGCTTTGGTTGATTCCGCATGACAGTGATAATGTTGAATTAATCACTTTGAAAAAAATGTATAGTAAAATTGAGGACATACACTGATTATGGTGCGAAAACACAATTCCTAAAAATTTTCACGATAGAAAAAGCATAAACTTACCTCGAAATTTAACAAGAAAACCGCTGTATTCAATAGGTATTTTACATATACCAATGATTTTGTTTTTAAATCAACTGAACTACATAGAACACGTATACATGACATCCATTTTTGAAATGACTTTAATTTTTTTGCCGTCCGACCCATGCAAAATGAACCGTATTGTAAAGGGAAAAATTTTAATTAGAGCTGAGATAGTATCGATTCTTAACTTAAAAACTTTAACTAACTTGCAAGTAATTGAATTTTGTATTTTCATTGAAGGTCGACTATTCTTTTTTAGAATAATAAACAAAGTAGTCAATAAAATGACTGGACAAACCGACAGACAAACAGAGGGACAAGGAAACAAAGAAGGTGATAATCAAGTTATAGCTCCCACCAATGTGATGATAGGAGCCTCCTTGTAGACAAAAGTTATAATATATAAGATAGGATTCTCAAACTTTGATGAGAGAATGAGAAATTAAAAAACTGTAAGTATAGTTTCAAGTCGTGCGCCTGGTGGTAAGCTACACGTCTGTTCATAACAGTTAGCCACTTAGAGCTTTAAATAACAAAAATTTGATGGGCACTGCCAAACGTCCGTCACCCTGAGACATAAGTTGACAAGTCCCATGTGCTTGTAGTTTCACCAGCACCCTTACACATCACATTACTGCTTGGCGGCAGAAATAGGTAAGGTGGCAGTACTTCCCTGGACGAACTCTTTGAGACGGTTTGAATTTGTTCAAAGACGTTCAGTAATCATTATATATATATAATATATAATATAAAGTTGCCAATACCGTTTTGCTTTTTCGCTAAATTCTCCACGCTCAGTTTGTTGGGCTTACACGAATGAATTTAGAAAAAATCTAAAGTACAATGACAATACAGAACAGCAATAATAATAATAATAATTACGCACACGCGTGTGCCATGGACAGACACACATAGACAACCACAATAAATTACACCCAAACTCACGGCAGGAATAAATGTACCACCATACAAATATTTCTTCCGGCCCGGGAATCGAACTTAAGTCCTCGCACAGCAGACCAGCTTGATAACCATACGGCCTTGGAGGCAGTTAAGTATGCCATCGATAGGCTAAGAGGAAGAACAGTTTATTCTAAGCATTCTTTTTATGGGGAACTGAATACGTTTTTACAATAAGATTCCGGAGCATAGATATTAAGATTATAATTTCCTAAGTTTAAAACTTACATTAAAAGTATTTTAATTGAAAAGTCATATTACAAAATTGAAGAGTATGTGTTAGATAAAGATGTATGGAAAGACAACATGAGTTTTGTAGATTCCACACAATTATGATTCAAAATGAATTCCATAGCATTTAAGGTTATTTGAAAAGAGCAATCCCTAGAGTTTCTTGCTCGTTTTCCGTTCGAAAAATTTTACCTATTGAATAAATGATTATCTGACTTTAACTTTGCGCAGTTAGAATAGAAAATCAGGAAATGTAAGCAAAGTATGTCTATTAACAGTAACATTATGTGTCATAATATTTATTAGATATACTGTACTTTTATAGGCTATCAAATATAATGGAAATAAATGTGTAAATTTCGATGACAAATCAGAGTATAATTTGAGTGCCTTAGACTTAGGAGATTCTTCTAACATTTTATCGTGATTATAAAAGCGTGTGATAGGAGTAAAAGTGTCGGGGAACCAGGGGCTTTTGGCACCCTGTCCCACCGGTGGTACCGTATGTCGTAAATGTCGATATGTGTGGCGCCACGCTTATCTTTGCGTCGCCACGGCCTGCCACCGCATCGTGGACTGCACTTAGCAAATTGTGCATTCTTAATGTGACGGAAAGTTATTGGAGATTATGAACTTTCTTATTATAGACATTGATGGTTTACTACCATGATATTCATTTGTTTTTTGTTTATGAAATAACTCCACTAGTTTTTAATAATTATTAATACAAATCAAAATTCCTTCAATATTACAGGACTCGAATATAGGACTACGGCGATAACAGCCGAAAAAACCCAAAAGATCTATAATAAACACATCGAAAGATTCGTAACGTCTGCTTATTCTATTTGTAGTAAATGTAAGTAATAATAATAAATTGATGCTATTGTCATGTATAAAAAAAATGTAATTAAATATTTTTTATGCATGAAAACAGCATTTAAATACATTATTATTTAAACAGCTCAATCAAGCTAAGCATTGACGGTTCTTGTTTCGTTGTACTGGAGACGATATTCGAACAAAACTCTATTTTTTTTTAATAATACCAAGTGCCGGGATGAATAAGTCGTGCGCCTGGTGGTAGGCGACACGCCTACCCATAACAGTTGCAGTGCCACTCAGAGCTTTAAATCGCAAAAATCTTTTGGGCACTGCCACTGCGCCCGTCATCCTGAGACATAAATTGACAACACCCATGTGCCTGTAATTTCACCAGCACCCTTACCCATCCAAACAGGAATGCACTAATGGTTACATTACTGCTTGGCGGAAAAAATAGATAAGGTGTACTTTAGTATCATTTAAATTAATATTGTAGAAAAAAAACTAAATGTGAGTTACACCGCTTTTGCACTGATAGACTCAATTTACAATATTACTTGACGGTTCAACTTGGAAAAATGACTTTACTAAATGATTCTAATCTAGGTAATGCTCACGGTGTAAATTTCGGGCTGACATTCTGAGAGCAGTTGGAGTGATTGTGTAGCACATTCTGTATGGGTATCAAAATCTTTCACTAGTAAAAATTAAACCTTATAAGCAAGCATTTTGAGTACAATTTTGAGTACGTTCTCGAATAGGTGTTCCTTAGGTATAACGGCTACCCCGTTTCGGTCATTGGAAGAGATTCGAGACCAAAAGTGATGAATATTTCAATACCATCCAATGATATCACCAACACATGCAGGAATTCTCATCAGTCATACCTTGCACTTATTGGTTCTTATCAAAAGCCACCGAAATGCAACTGACATTGTCTTAGGATATCCTCACACTAAAGAATTTATCATCGGCATAAGAAAATATGCTGGTAAATAAAATATCACCAAAAAATAACAACGCGTTGTTATGAAGACTGCTTGAATAAATAAAAAAAATGAAGGAAGAAAAACTTCATCGATTTCTCTCAGATGGCGCAATAGCGCGCGAAAAGGTCGTTGAAATCAAAAGAATAGTCTGTAACAACCATATGGAGAAATTTGTAAAGTCTGCTTGTCCGTTCCGCAGCATAGGGAGGGCGTCAGCCAGCTGTATGGCAAGGTTACTGGTTCAAAGGAAGTTAGGTATTTACACACTTTATTCCCCTAAGTTGTGCCCTATGTTCTTCGATATATTACGCCAGTGCAATTCAAAACTCTAAAATCAAAAAAGTTTTTCCCGCGTTACCTTCGACACATTCTTTCTCCAATATAGCCGCCATCAGTCATATTCCGCGTTATCACGGATCGAGGGCCGCCCTGTGGCCGGCAGCGGCCGCTAATGCAACGGCGAGATAAGCGGCGATCTCCGACAGAAGCTCAATTAACAGCAAACTGAATTAGCCCCATTTAAAGTTTACGGTCACCGCTACTGACTTACGTGAGTTCTTCCATTGTAGCGACAGAAAAATTAACAGAGCGGTAAAAAAAAACTTTGTCTCGTATCACATATTAAATGTTCCATTACTCACTATAATTGTTTATTGAATGAGTATCCTTTAACAATACGGGTATTATATTAATTATCCGAATATATGTTTCAAAAATAAAATTTCTAGTTAAAGGTGGTAAATTTCACTGTAGACTAGAGTACTGAGACATCATGCTAGAAAGCTGTTAATTGTCCCCTCTGGGTAATTGAACTTATTTTTTGATGAAAATAGCTACCAAACTTCTGGCTACCGGAGGCTTCGAAAAGACGAACTGAAAGCCTGTGTGATCCTTTCCACTTACATATATGTACTTCACATATATACTGTACTTTAGCAGTAGAGCTCCTTGTGAAAGAGGTCGTCCAGGGTAGTACTGCCACCTTATTTATTTCTGGTTCTGGTGACCATAAGTTGAGAAGTACAATGGCCTGCAATTTCACCAGCACCCTTACCCTTCGAAACCGGAACGCAGTAATGTAAAATAAATCATATGAGTAAAAAGGTAAAATTGATCATATGAACAAATTGGAATAAAACTTGGTGGATATGACAATCTATGCTTACTTTATTATCTGGAATTCAAAAGGAAGCGGAAGTTTCTATTTTATACTGTGTATATATGAGTTTGCAGCTAAAGATAAAAATGTCATTACAACGTTGAAAAGATTATTTATCATCATATCATAGGCATCAGGACAGATTATTTTTATAAATCCGTCACTCGTCTCGGTGAACCCCATCTTCTATTTATCTATCAATGTTAACAATGTATCTGTATTTAAACATTAGTTACATGACATGTAGGGATTATTTACTGTGTAATGTTTGTCGAATACTTTTAAAAGCCTTATCCCGTTGGCATTAAGTACCAGATGAACTTCTCTTGAGCGCGGATCTGTCTTTTAAAAGTGATATTGAACAATATTGACGCTGACGCTACAGCGATCGTTCCGGCTACCGTGCATTATCACCGCACCCACTTATCGGTGGCTTTGAGATGCGCGCGCGCCGCCTAGAGGTGACAATCCTGCGCACATCATGCGGTTGTTTATACTGCCTAACAACAGTCGAATATTACAAACATTTTTCTGCAGATTATATACACAAACATTTTTTTTCTTCTTTTTGCCAACATGCAATCGGTCTTATGTGAGACCACAAGCAGTTCATTTTTTGATATATTTTAGGATGTTGGGTTGGCTTTATGTGGAAAACTGTTGAGTTCAGTCAGTTAAATCCCAAATGTGTTTACGCTTCCATCTTCTCAGCCGTGGTGGTACATACAATACGCTAGCTAGTTTGTTAGTATGAGTGACTACTATTTCTTTATGTGCGTTAGTTAGCCTAGTTACTTCCTCAATAATTGTAGGCATTTTAAGGTATACGTGGATCTCAAGTATTTTAGTGAACCATGGAGCATTTAATGTTAATGGAAACTCAGCAATTAGTTACATAGTCAACTTAACACCTTTAATGTTAAGTAATGCTTGTTACTATTCATAGAGATTTTTCGTGAAAAACTCCCCAAGTTTTATTATAATAATGAATACAAACATCGGACACACTGAAAAATATTTCATTGACCCAGTGGGACTTGAACCCACGTCCATGATGCACCGTAAATGCTTGTAACTGTGAATTTATTTATTTTATTTTATTTATTTGCATTGGTAGACACGATACATTTAAAATGTTACATGCACCCAGTAAGGGTATAACAAATGATAATTCTCGTGAGCTAAAATTAGAATTAATCTAATACAATTTGCATACAAGTTAATAGTTATATAAGGGAAGAAATATTATTTATAAGTGTCATCTTCAAAATATTCATTAACTTAGTAATAGCGTTTTTGATTTGGTAATAATTTGATTTTGTTACAAAATGGGCAATTTCTTTTATTGTTTTTGTGTGCCAGGTAATTTGTTATAGATTTTTACTGCTCTATAATTATATTAAATACAATAATATTAAAATTTGGTTTTTTTTTTGCAACAACCAGTGATAGGACGAACAAGTCGTGCGCCTGATGGTAAGCTACGCACCTGTTCATAACAGTTGCAGTGCCACTCAGAGCTTTAAATTGCAAAGATCTGAGGGGCACTGTCGCTGCGTCCTTCACCCTGAGACATAAGTTGACAAGTCCCATATGTCTGTAATTTCACCAGCACCCTTACCCTTCGAAACTGGAACATAGTAATGCTGACATTACTGCTTGGCGGCAGCAATAGGTAAGGTGGCAGTACAACCCTGGACGAACTCTTTCACAAGGAGCTCTACTGCTACTAAACACTACTACAGTTACAATGGTTACAAGTTTATTGATTTGAAATTGTATTAGAATTAGATGTTGCTTATACGAATACCACAGTGAATCAACAGTTAATATTTCGATCGGTAGATGGCTCCAACTTGATTCCCGTTAACTACACTTTTCTAAATTTTGTCTTGTTTGATTAAGTATGTGGTTAGTGCCCTGGAGTTATTATTACCTACTCGGTCTTCATACAGCTAATTTCCTAGTACGAGATCAGATAATAGACCTTATTATTAAAGATATAAATACAAAGCAAAGTGATACAGGATATGTACGAGACAAAATCAAAACTCAGGGTCTTCAATCCTAAATTATCCATCAAATGAAGGTGAACTTGCAAATTATCAATCGAAGGTTTCTTAATCAGCGGGCGGCCATCTTTACAACTTCTCAAACGAGGTAATAACGGTTCAAGTATAAAAACTCCTGCGCAATTTAAAGCACTTTATACTGATTCAATCGAAAATCTTTTAAGATCTTATTTGTTTGCTAAAATTGTAAAGATAGTTTGTTTGTTCATCGCGACGTGTGAATTCAATAAATCTACATATTGATTTTGTGTTGAAAGTATGACTGTGCATCGTGGAAAGTTGAATCACAAGTGACAATATTGCAGAGGATGCATAAAGAGCAGTGAAAAATACTCTCTACTGCAACTCATTCTGCTAGGCAAAATCCAAGACCGCAGAAGACGTGGCCGTAAAAAACTATATGGCTTCAAAGTAGTTCAACATGAATACCATAGCACTCTTCCGAGCTTTAACTTCAATTATAGCTATTTTTCGATAGGAGATGGTGCACCAAAAAGAAGAGAAGTGATTATGTATGAATAAATAGTAATGTATAAATTATACAGGTACCTAACTGAGTAAAAAAAATAGATTTCTCACGGATGGCGCTACGACAAAAAAGTCGTTAAAACCCAAAAACAAGATCTGCATCAAGAACATAGAAGTGTTAGTAAGTTCGGCTAGTTGGTTCTGTGGCTTAGTTGGCATAGCGTCTGACACGGTTTGCTAGAAGATATTGGTTCGAACCCAGCCAGATCGAAGAAATTTTTCTAAGTGTTGTCTTTCTCTTCTTTTTATTGATAATAATCACATCTTTGTATTAATAACAAATTTGTTAATAATCAATTATCACTTTCTACCCCAAAGTTCTTCTTCAAGTTTCTTTAATATAAATTGAAAAACTTCAATTTTAACACTTTCAACTATTCCTATTAAGATCAAGGGTCCACTGATGAGATGGCCGGTTTAAGTCCTATCCAAATACGTAACACACCAAGATCGATTCCCAAAACCTTTTAGGCATTATATACACCTTTAACGATTACAAAACTTGAATGCAAAGGAATAAAGAGCCTAATAAAATCGTGTTGCCATAAAAGGCGCGACTCTCGAACCGTGGGGACCGTGTAACAAAAGGACCACCAAAATCGCTAAACAACTTGTATTAACTGGACATTACCGTTAGAGGATTGACTGCGGGTTGTGGTAAACTCAATACGTTTTTGTATGTAAACATTTTTGTCTAAATGTTATTGACGAACACTACTCGTCGAATTGAGGCAACGCATCTCGTCTCAATGCTATACTGGTAACTTATTGGTGCCGTCAATAGTAATTTTCTCTATGTAGAGAGTAGACATTTCCTCTATATTTCTGAAAGGCATAGCGCTACTATCTATAAGAAAACGGTGTAGGATTAATATAGGCGAGATTATCATTCGAAAAAACTCTTCGCCTACTTACGGGCAACCCGCCTAAGTTATTGGTTTGCGGTAGAGTGGATCATAAATACATAGAGGAACTGCCATAAACTTGTAACAGGTCTAACAACTCGCCAATTGCCGCCAATACCGCTCGGAGGCGCGATGCGCGGGCTCAGGAAGAAACCGCCACATCCGCTCTCGCATCCGCATTCGAAATTTGAAAACGATCTATTTTTTGAGGTTCTTAGTGACGGCCGATATGATTTTAAGGACTTGAAAAATAAATACAAATAGTTAATAAAGGAAATAAGGTGATACAAAAAAAAAATATCCTTTGCAATAGTCGACACTAAAGTTAAATGGTAGTAGGAATAACAAACTTTTGGGAAATGAAGTACATATTTATATACATCTCATTCTTTAAATAAGCACTAAATACTAAAAAGTTCTTGTAACTTTATCCATTCACAAATAGAGTTGCTGATTTTAAAAAACGCTTTTAAAGCGTTGTTGTCTGGCCGCAAATAGAGCTCCTTGTGAAAGAATTCGTCCAGGGAAGTATTGCCACCTTGCCTATTTCTGCCGCCAAGCAGTAATGTGAGCATTACTGCGTTCCGATTTGGAAGGGTATGGGTGGTGGTGAACTTACAGGCACATGAGACTTGTCAACTTGTGTCTCAGGGTGACGGGCGCAGTGGCAGCGCCCCAAGATCTTTGCGATTTAAAACTCTGAGTGGCACAACAACTGTTATGGACGCACGGCTTGTTCGTCCCGACCCTTGGTATTTAAATCTGAGGGACACTGCCACTGTGTCGATCAAAATGAGACATAAGTTAACAAGTCCCATGTGTCTTAACTTTCAAAACCGAAATGCAGTAATGCTCACTTTACTGCTTGGCGGCAGAATTTGGTAAGGTGGCAGTACTTGCCTGGACAAACTCTTTCACAAGGACATCTACTGCGACTAAAGTTGTTGTTAAGTAACATTAGCTACATCTTTTTCATCGTAAAATAGATATCGAAGACAAAATTTAATTTTATGATCATCCCTAACCTCAACCAACGTTTTCATCAGCCCATAAAACCGACTTCAGCAGTCTATATACGGCATCTGTTCGTACAGTTAATGTCTAACTGACCTACCCCATCTTGAATGTCTTTTATCTCTCGAGTTCATTGCTACTCGTTAACGTTACAGTCATACCGACAGAGTAGGCCTTTGTGTGAAACATCTGTTCAATAAATATGTAAGCTAAACAACCTTTCTAATTCTTTTAGAGCGTTTGAAATTGTTTTTTAGAGTGTGTAGGGGCTACAAGCGCAGCCTATGCGTTCTTTGATAGTGTGCTAATATCAAATTTATGACAAAATTCCGGTGTAAATCAAAATTTACCATTTATGAGGTTTAAAACTGTAACGAAGGAAACACCACATCAAAGGTTATCTGCGTAGTGGGATGACAAAAATCCATGGTAGTGCACGGCTTAACTCTTGCAGATTATCTCTATGCATGGATATTTGAAGTAAATATTGTGAGTGGTAAGCAAAAGTGTACAAAAGTTTATTTACAAAGTGCAACCCCTAAAATTTCTTACTTATTCTTTTCAGTTGCTGGAATAAACATATTTGAGTCAGAATGTTTCTTCAGGGCAAGGCCAAGAATAGTTAGGTTATACAAAACACAAACTAGGATGATCCCTGTGACACTTAGAGCCTGGAAAAATGACACTTCATTTGATGTTTGTCATGAGGATGAGGTAAAGTCGTTATGTTGTGACTTTTTTTAAATATAGTTTTGGTTTTCTGACGTTTTTTGAACGACACACGTACAGATGTGTGAAATATTTTTTATTATATAGAAGATACAAAACACAACTATAATTCAAATGCAATTTTAATTGATATTACGTAAATTTCTAGATACATTTATCATATCATTAATTTGTAGGTTTCATAACAATAATAATAACACAGACATGTCAATTCATTGCCTATGATTAAAAGTCGTTTAAGAATGAATACACGCACCATATATTTGTTCATCAAATTATTGAAAACTTTTTATCGATATACCTCATATTTAAGTAAGGAAGTAACCTTTGCACGTTACAAAGTAATTAGTTTTTCCCGCACATTCCTCACAAATAAAGATTGATTTATATTAAATAATTAAAGCAATTCATTTAAAAGCGAAGTTTTAAAAATAATTTATGATAAGGTATACGTAAATTAGTGCATGTTGTTACAACGTTATATTTTGAGATACAATTTTGATTTTTATGAACTGTCATAAGGATCGTCTTAGATTATTTCTAGTATACGTTGATGTTATTGCCAAAAGCTTAGGGCATTACGAAATTTTTTATCTAGTCTTTTAAAACTTAGCTTTTGAGCTTGGTGTATACAGAAATCATGAAGATTCAATGCACGTCAAATGAATACATATTTTGGTCTCTATGTTTTTTCACACCTCGGACTAGATTACTCTGCCTTGACAAATGGGTAAACAAACCCATACAACCTCAACACATTATACATCCCGGTCTAACCCGTTAATTAGCGTAGTTACGAGAGGTCCGGTAGTTTTTACCTCCGCCCAGATGTGGCCAGGGCAAACACTCCTCTCCATTGTGAGTGGTGTAAAAAAATTGTACACCTGGATGTGTCAAAATGTTCACTCCATCTGTGAGAACTGAGCGTGTGAATTGTCCGCTTTTTTATGGTAAATTCAAAGAAATCGAGTGGCAAGTAAATAAGAATAGACGGGACAGAGAGAAATGTGACGGTTTAAATATTAGTTGTCTGTAACCAGGACTCGCCTATTCTACTAATTAATTATGGGTAGTCGGATTTCTAGATTAGAGATAACAAACTGGATTTTAGTTCCTGGTTTTTGATTAAATTTGTATCCCCCAGTAGAGATTTTTTTCTTTCTTCTCTAGCAGCAATCGGTATTCGTCCGCTAAGCTGGTCCAATACAGGCCGGAGACTTAATACGTTTTCCAAGTATATAGAAACTTCTTCGACATCATGATACATATTTCATCCCGGTATTTCGCTTCACTGTTAGCAAGAGGTAAATGTTGACCACTTTTATTTATCATACCAAGTGACGAAACGAAGAAGTCGTGCGCCTTGTGGTAAGCTACACGCCTGTACATAACAGTTGCAATGCCATTCAAAGCTTTGTAATCGCAAGGGTCTGAGGGGCATTGCCACTGCGCCCATCACCCTGAGACATTAGTTGACAAGTCCTATTTGCCTATTATTTCACCAGCACCTTTACCCTGGAACGCAGTAATGCTCACGTTTCTGCTTCACGGCAGAAATAGGTATGGTGACAGTATTTCCCTGGACGAACTCTTTTACAAGGAGCTCTAGGTACTGCTACTAAAGTATTTATGCTAAGTTTTAGTAAACTGTTGCAAATAGGTAGGATCAGTTTAAAATTAGTTTTCTCTAAATATCTGTTTGTATCAAGGTGTATCATTTATATTGTATGTGCTTTTGTGTTATACCCTGTGAACAGATTGTAAATATTTGTTTCTGCTTATATTTGTGCTGAATAAACGTTTTATCTATCTATCTACATTTATGATAATTTCTACGTTTATTTTAATTTTTTAATTAAATTTATCTGCATTTTTAATTATATTTTTTATTTAACATTCTGTATTGATATTGAAGATGTTTAATGAAAATTAGGAATAGGTAAATAATTATGATTAGCAATATTGTTCTTTGCTTCTTAGCTGCCAAATTTCTTACTGTATGTTTATGATAGGTATATGCCGTAATTATAATTGCCCCGTGAATGTAAGCGAATAGTTCATTATTCTTACGCAACCAGTCCACTTATTTCAGTATATCCAAGTGGGTAGTATGATTCAGCAACTTGATCTTACAATGCGTGTTACATATGAGAGGCGGGCCCGGATATACATGGTTATATGTTAATGTACAGGAAATTTTGAGAATAGATAGACTATACAAGTAATTATGAAATTAAAATCTGTTTTATTCAACCCCGTGGGTTCAACAGAATACATTAAATACGTTATAGGAATTTGTGCATCATTATTTTAGTTACGACTGAAAAGAAATTCCATCAATAGTAGAAATTGAATTTATTTTAATATTGTTCTAAATAGGTGGCAACCCAGTGAGAGAATGATTACCTCTAAATAGAGAGGTTGATGGTTCAAATTCAAGTGGTAGCAAGTACCTATGGCTTTGAATTTGATTAATAAGTATTTAAAGTTACATATATTGTTATGTATTGTTATGCTGGTAGAATAAACAAGCTGAAGTGGCAGTGCGCTGTACATATCTGTCGAAGAACCGTTAACCGATAGGGGAGGCGAGTTCTTGAGTGGAGACCACGTTTCGGAAAACGTAGTGTAGGACGCCCTATGGCCAGATGGAGTGACGATTTGCGAAGGGCTGCTGGCAGCGAGCTGAGGACCGGGCGAAATAGCGCGCATTGGGAGAGATAGGCTGTTGATGACATTGTTATAGGTAGTAGCAGTAGAGCTACTTGTGAAAATGCTCGTTTAGGAAAGTACTGCCACATTATCTATTTCTGCCGCCAAGCAGTAATGTAAAGCAGTGCTGGTGAAATTACCAACACATGAGACTTGTCAACTTACATCTCAGGGTAACAAGTGCAGTGGCATCGGACGCACGACTAGTTCGTTCCGTCACTTGGTATGATAAAATAAATCGGTCAACGTTTAGTAGCAATACCTCGTGCTAACGGTGAAAAAAGATATTGTGATGAAACATGAATCATGATATCGAAGAAGTTTGTAAATACTTGGAAAACTGCAATGGACAAACGTAGCTAACCAATACAGATTGCTGAAAGAAAAGAAAGAAAAAATCCCTGCTAGGGGATGATGTACTAAATACTCGATTCTTAGCTACGAGAAACAAAATAGGGCACAACTCTTGCCATATGGACGCGAACACAAAAACATTCCAAACATTTTAAAAACATATTTGTGAATTAACAAAAACCACTCGACATATTCGATCGCCTCCGCAAATTAAACAAACTACGCTTTTAGAAATACTCGCAACAAAACAAATAAACCAATTCTGGTCGGGCACAAAAAATGACGTCGCATTCGTCGAGTCAGGCGCATCTCTGTTTCACGCATTAACATATTGATGGTCTGTATATCTGTGCCTTTGTTTAAAATCAGCGACAAGTCTTCAATCATAAAGATTGCAGCAAAAAAGATCCTATTTATTGCCTTTTTTGTCAAGGCGCAGGTGGCAAAGAATATAATGTTAATTATGTAGACACGACAAATGATCTTATAAGATCGGCTGTTCTTAGAAATTGGTCAAGTTCAAGGTGCTGATGTATTATATTGATACGGTCATGCAATAGTTCATAAAGCGAAATTAGCATAAGGCGCAGAAAGGTTGAAATTATTACTAGTCCGTGTTATGTTTTTCTCTAGGTATCTAGCAAACAACCCTTGGAAGTTGTTACAATGTAGATGTAAGACTGTGAGATTCTTGTCATAAATTATAGGTTTGATCATGAGTAGGTAAGCGGTGAAATATTGACTTTGCGTAAGTGTTTCTGTATGGGTTCTTAAAGATTTTTTAAAATAATATCAAGTGACGGGACGAACAAGTTGTGCGCCTGGTAGTAAGCGACACGCCTATCCATGACAGTTGCAGTGATATTCGGAGTTTTAAATTGCAAAGATCTGAACGGCACCCATCACCCTGAGACATGAGTTGACAAATCCCATGTGCCTGTAATTTCAGTAATACCCTTATCCTTCCAAACCGGAACGCAGTAATGTTAACATTACTGCTTGGCGACAGAAATAGGTAAGGTGGCAGTACTTCTTTGGACGAATTCTTTCACAAGGAACTACTACTACTAAAATGTTTTTTAAGTAAAATGATGTCCTTTAAATAATTACCACTATTCTATCTATTCATAATCTATGTAAAAAGGTTGCGTAACAGCAAGCTCCCCTAGGCCCCAGCGGGGGTGTGAGACAGATTACCGGACAAAGCACGCCCGCAGCGCCCGCGCACCTGCGACATGTTTATGCACATCGCCAAATTTACTACCCTCACCACTTGTTCACAGGTTCTGTAGCCGCCATTACACGGAAATTGGAAAATTTTAATCACTTTGTCGGGGCCTCTGTACTCCCGGACCAAAGTCACCGCGCGCAATTGCAACTTTCGAAATAACATTCAGATTGTAAAAATGTCTTAAAAGGTAGCGTATGCAATTAAGTTTTGGTATTACGCGCGTCGGATGTGAAATTTTATTGATACTGCTCTACATTGTCGTATAAAATAAAAGAGCCTGTTATAAATGGAATCCAAATATGTGCCGAGTGTTGATATTATCAGCACTCAGTCATTAAATGTAACATCAAATCAGATTGAAATACTTCGACATTATTTAAAAACGCACGGCAATTTTGCAAAAAGCCGGTTTTAACATAGACTTTTTCACGTCTTTTAATTTTTTCGTGTGCCCTAACAACGTTTTAAATTATTGCCTTTAATCGCTTCTCGAACTACAAAAACGACATGAGCCGAATTAATTTTGCACCCCATTCGGCGCAAGCTACGGCGGCGGCGCCAAGCGGCGTACTGCTCAAAGCGCCAGTAGGTCGTAAATTGCAATACGAAGGGCCGACAAACGCGTTGTAATTTAGTTGACAGTTAGTGCGATCGACCGCCTGCGCTGGCGACGAGCTACCATTGGGCCGTTTGACGAAAGAATCCTTAAAACGTTCCTTAACAGCCTTGGATTTAAAATGTATCAGGTAATTAAATGGTGAGTTTTAAGAGAGTTTCGGGCTGGTAGTAGCAGCGGGGGAGATTATCAGGATGTCTCATCTACAGCCCATTACGCGCCCTTTGACGCCGTCTGCGGTGGACAACAGATCGTTAAGATAATTAAATGCGTCTGATCGATTTACCGGAGCTTTTGGAATAGACCGCTTGCCTTGCAAATGCAGTGACGTCATCAAATAATGTCAACGGGCAAGGACAATCTGTAGAACCGTAGATAATTTAAATGTTGTACAAATTAAGATATACACTATACACCTAATATAATAGATATACACATAATACAATACTAAAAACTGTTATAACAAAATTGTGTTTAAAAATCAACAAATTTGTAAAAAAATACGGGTTAAGATTTCTTACCATTGGTATAATACAGCTACCAATGGTACGAAATCTCACATGTGATCACACGTAAAAAATGCTATTATCACATGAAATTTATTAGAATAATACGAAAAATACGAAACAAATTATGTTATGTGAAATTTTATAACTTCTTTAAGCAAAAAAAAAAATCTTTAAAACTCTATCCTGCAAAATAGTCCATTTGCAGATATGGCATTATGATATGGCAAGGGTGCAGTTTCTAGTCCCAACTAGCGAGTCCCCTTTCCAACCAGGCATATCCTCAAAAATCTATTCTGATCTACCACAACCGAAAACAAAATCGATTATTAATTATGACTTCTGCCTGTATATATTGCTATACAACCTTGTATAGTCCGGTGGCTGACAAGGCCCGACCCCTTATAAATCAGGCCGTTTTACGACTACCCACTATTTTTTAACATCCTATTTAATGAAATGCGAGCACAGTATGGGACCTGTGACATTAAAAACAGACAGACAGACATTTTCTAATTATAACCCTGTCAAAGCGCCGATTTTAAGGAAGAATTGATGATCGAACTACGTTTCATCCATTCTGAGATGTGGAGATAGTAGCTGTTGAATTTAAATTTATCATATTTTTATTTGTTTGAGGATTCTTTAACTCAGCAGGGATTGTAATGACTGAGTTGAAGTATGCCAATTGATTGTTAATGTTCATTGATTTAAATTCAGAGACATCAACGAGACGGTTAAAAAACTACGTAGCACATTTTTTTAAATATCAAGTGACGGGACGAACAATTCGTGCGCCTGATGGTAAGGTACATTCCTGTCGATAACAGTTGCAGTGCCACTCAGAGGTTTAAATCGCAAAGATCTGAGGGGCTCTGCCATTGTGCCCGACACCCTGAGACATGTTGACAAGTCCCATGTGGCTGTAATTTCCAGCACCCGTATCCTACAAAACCGGAACATAGTAATGCTAACATTACTGCTTGGCGGCAGAAATTGGTGAGGTGGCAGTACTTTCTTGGACGAACTCTTTCACAAGGAGCTCTCCTGCTTCTAATTTTACGATCCCAAGTCATGGACAAGTCATGCGCCTGGGGCACTGCCTCAGCGCCCGTCACCCTGAGACATAAGACAAGTCCCATGTGCCTGTCATTTCACCAGCACCCTTAGCCTTCAAAGCCGCAACGCAGAAATCCCCCAAACGTCCCAAACAAAATTTAATTTTATAGCATAATAGACATAGAAGTTCTTTAGCTTTCACGATTGTTACTCATTGGAAAATTTTTACAGGACCCATGGTCAGATTGTAATAATCATAAAAAAATAGAAAAGAAATGCTATTTTTTTATTTCTCTTTTATTTCATAAACTTGATTTAGTAAAAAGGCATATTGTTAAAATATCTTGCAAATTGGACGTATGTAGCGTAAATTGGAATGTTTTTTGGTAAACAAAATAAAAGGTAATTTAGAATTAAATATTTTTGTAACTATACTTCAGAACAGAGTGATTTCGCTTAATATTAGATGTAATTACCTACCTACCTTATCTCATTCAGCCGTGTTATGTTTTTTATTATTTTTTTTATAGCCCCGCACTAGGGAAGCCCTGGGTCGCGGGTAAATGGGAGCCATATAGAGCCCGAAACGTTGGTTTGTTGGTAAAAACAAATGTACGCGATTTAAATCGAGAAAATATTGTTGCATTTCCGATAATATACAGATATACTTTAGTAGGTATAGGACTTGCAGGTGGCTGACCAACCACAAAGTGGCATTACCATCAATCTACCACAGGATCTGTGCTCGTCCTACCGTGATACCGCATTACCTAGAACCACGTGACTTCACTGTAACCAACAATACAGCTTCAGAAAGACCCTTGCTTGGTCTTCTAATGGTATAAAATTAGCGGGACTTGCTGACATTAAATAAAATATAACTTCGACGTGAAGGCTCTCGTATTAACTACGAAATGTGAAACAGAAAAGGGACTTTATTATCCAAATGTTACTTGCATAGCTTTTTAAAGATGAGCAGTAGCAGTAATAATTATCTGTAAGTTAGCAAGATAGAGTGCATAATTGCACGCTATGAATGGTGCTTGTATTTTAGGAAGTGTTTCGGCGAAGTGTGTGCGGCTGCGCGTACGCATCGTTCGCCGTCAAAGGCTGCCGCACGCGAGCCGCTCTTGATTCACAATTAAGCCAGTGTGTGCTAATTGATATTAATTTTATATGTGTGGTATAAGTGGAAAAGTACTGGGTGTTGTATGAACTAGGATATATTAATGTACGATTCAAAGTATGATTATTCTTGTAAGGTTAGTAACAATGAGTCCTGCAATATTTTCTAGGTGTTCTGAGTTGTGTCCCGGAGTGAATTCTGTTGCCCTGGTACTTACAGTACAAGAAATTCTCTACTTTGATAGCAGGGACTTTATGAACATTTATTACGATTATGTTTAGGAGACAGCGCTACATGAAGTGTATATCATCTTCCCGCTTTTTTCGTCGCTACGAACCTATTCTAAACTGTTATAAGAGATCATGGTAAGGCCTCAGGTAATTGGTGTGGTTGTCAAAATTTTTTTTTTATATTATCAAGTGACGGCTACTATCAGGCGCACGCAACTGCAACTATTATGGATGGGTTCATCACAGTTGCAGTGCCACTCAGCGCTTCAAATCACAAAGATATGAGAGGCACTGCCACTGCGCCTGTTACCCTGAGACATAAGTTGACAAGACCCATGTGCCTGTAATTTCACCACCACCCTTACCCTTCAAAACCGGAACACAGTAATGATGACATTACTGTTTGGCGGCAGAAATAGGTAAGAAAAGAAGAAATAGGCAAATATAGACTGAACACGTGTTAAGCCGTGGTAGTCTAATGATTTGTGGATTTGACCTACCGCCTCTCAAGTAGAGGCCGTGGTTTCGAATCCGAAAACGCACCTCTGAATTTTTCGGAAGTTATGTGACGAATTTAATTTGAAAATCACCATGAGCTTTTCGGTGGAAGAAACCATCGGGATGAAACTTGCACGTCGAGGAAGGTTCACACCTCTCGGAAAACGTGTGAAGTCTCCAACCCGCCACTTGGTCCAGGGTGGTGGACTACCGTCAGAGAGGAGACCCGTGCTCGGCAGTGGTGGGTTGATGATGATGAACACGTGTTTGATGAGACATTGTTCAGGATTCATTTTTTAAAAAATCATTTTAGTTTATTTGATCTAACTAAATTTCAAATACAGTAACGTAAATGGAAAAGACAGGAAGACATTTTCGAGGTTTGTAGCTATACAATATTTATAGAAGGACTTTCGCATGTAAAAGCAATTCGCTTACCGCTTACACTGTCCAATCGAGTGCTTCGTCGAATCGCGCCAAGGCTGCGTGTACGCAGACCTTAGATCAAACGTGCCGACGACCGCGCGTCATTGCCGCAATTAGTGGGCGGCTTCTCGCGAGTCGCGACACCGCTCTATTGACATTGAACCTAACATTAAGTGTTATGCGACTCTTTGGATTATAGAACCTAACGGGATTTTTGAGATGATGTTAATTACTTAACGTAAAAATAGCCTATGGTTTAAGTTTTAACACAGGAGGAAATTTTACGAATCATTTGGCATTGGAATAGGCTATCTAGATTTAAGGAAATAATACAAAGAGAGGTAATGCCTCTCTGAAAACTGTATGTGATTTTGTTACATATTTTAGATGTATATAGTTACTTAACTACGTTATTTAGAAGAAGAGTTTTGTAAGTGAAAAGGTAAATATTTTATTTAGATTTTTGCCTTTTATTTTTAACGATTCTAGGATTTCAAAGAGAGGAATTAATAGCTCTATATATATTATTTAGTTGAAGTGTAGATGTTTTATTGCTGATTCGTATTTCTGGTAAGTAACTTTTTTAAACATTCATGAACCTGTCAATTACGAGAAAGTTTAGGTAGGAAATCAAACATTTTGTGAACGTTTACCTATATCATGCTAATAACTTTACAGTAACGTAAATTTTCGTGTTGAGAAAACAAAGTAAACTTAATTTTAGATCAACACATCTGATTTTAGTTGCAGTAGAGCCCCTTGTGAAAGAGTACATCCAGGGAAGTATGTACATACTTCCCTGGATGTACTCTTTCAAACATTTTGTGAAAGTTACGTTAAGTTAGTTTGTGGAAGTATGTACATACTTCCCTGGACGTACTCTTTCACAAGCAGTATCAGTTTCTGGCAGTAGTGCCAGCTTACCTATTTCTGCCGCCAAGCAGTAATGCTCGCATTACTGCATTCCGTTGTTGAAAGGTAACGGTGCTGATGAAATTACAGGCACGTGGGACTTCTGAACTTGTTGTGTGTTTGAGTGTATTTGTATCTTTCTATATCAAAATTCGGAAATTGTTTAATTTTGGTTCAGACCTGTCAAACTATGACAGTTACAATGCAACATCGACGATTCTAAATGACAGTGCAATCTTTTGGTCTTTTGGTTTCTTAGTGACAACGAAAGTTTTTTTTATATTACCAAGTGACGGGACGAACAAGTCGTGCGCCTGATGGTAAGCTACACGCCTGTCCAAAACAGTTGCACATAAGGTGAGACATAGGTTGACAAGTTCCATGTGCCTGTAATTTCACCAGCACCCTTATCCTTCAAAATGTGTTCCGGACACAGTAATGCTGACATTACTGCTTGACGGCAGAAATAGGTAAGGTGGCAGTACTAGCCTGGACGAACTCTTTCACAAGGAGGTCTACAGCAACTAAACTATCTAAGTGTCTTACCTGTATATTTTAACATATTGTCTAATAAATACATTGAAATGAAATGATATTATTGATTTGCCAGAATGTGCGACATTGTAACGAACATATTTGTAAATTGTCTGTAATATTCTAACAACATCTTCCAACTCCTTTGAAAAAATTGAATGTATAAAGCACCAAACGTGCGTGTTACCAATACAGTGTAATAATAAAGAAACAAAGACTAAACCTCATCACATGGTCGCAACACACTTTAACTCATTTCAAAGAAACCGTTTGATGAGAGCTTATGTCGCCGCGTCAACAAAACGCAGTGCTAATTCGTACAGACTGGCGCAATGTTTGATCGTTGAAGCTTGGGCTCAGGTCAAACAATAAAATTCAGATTTGTGTTGTCGTAATGTGACATTGATACAGTCTTGCGATAGCTTTCATGTTTGCTGGTCTTTTATAAGTATGGGTGTTTATAAAGTAGAAAGTGTTCGTGAAGCAACAGGTAACAGTTATGAATGCAAAAATGGTGAATGATGATTTTTTTAAGGAAAATGGAAACTGTTCTTTAAAGAACCCGAAACGTTGTTTTGTTTGGACAATAACCACACGCGATTTTAGATCAGACAATTTTATTTCCATTTAGTATTTTTCGTGTATTGGATTTAGTAGAGGCGAAACGGCAGAGACTTTAACACCGCCGCAAAGTTGCCTGCTTATCGGTATTCTATATCACGGAGAGTGTGCGATGAAAATGCATAATTTCATTCCGCTTTCTTTTCATCATCAGGGGATTAAACGTACGCTGGGGTTCCACCCATATGTTGTGGATATTCCAAGGATTCACACGAAGCGTGACGCTTCCATATTGAACGGTTATGGAGTCGAATTCCCAGCCTGCAGATTAATTCCCTGAACGCTATAACTTAGGCCTTTTCAAGCCGAAAGTATAGGCATTATTTATGTGTGCATGCTTCATCGCCGACCTCATCATTTCCATCAGGTGGATGGAGGTCAAATGCACGCTTTTTTTATACAAAAACATACAATTACAGATTTTCTGATTCTGGTAGTTCCAAGATCATGAAATATGAGTGATAGGTAATAATACCCGTACCTTTCCAGATTCTTACTTTCACTGGATTACAGAAATAAAAGAATGCCGAATCTTTATATTCCAAAGAAGTGAGTCGTGGTCACGATAAATTCCCGAAAATGCTTGCCGCGTTATGGGACAGTCGTGTCTCGAGTGTCCCGCACCCGTGACTCGGTCGCCCATTCCGCTTTATCTGAATCGTTTGTCTGTTTGTTATCGCGTAGTTAGTAGTCAAAACCAGGGAGGAAATCGAACAGGATGGTTGCAAACACAAACAAAAAACACAAAACAATAAGAGAGAACAGAAAGAAAAAATTCTTCGACTCAAGAGCAAAAGCAGAAGTGAGAAGGTTCATAAAATCTTTTACAGATGTCGCTTACAGTGTCGAATGCCGAAAAGTCAATGCCAAGATCTATAACAGTCACATCGAAGAAATTCGTCGACTTGGTAACTCTACCTTCAGCTTAGTTGGTAAAGCAATGGGGACGGAATCCCGTGGTAGCCGGTTCGAGTCCTGTCGGGTCGAAGGATTTTTTCTTTGTGTCCGATCTTTGTATTTAATAATTATAACAAACTAGTGGAGTTATTTCACAAAAAAAAAAACATATCAATTATATTATGATATACAAGTATAGAACTGTGAACAGCCTAAATGCATTCAGAAAAAAAAGCTTTAATAGGAACAACTGTGAAATTTTCTCTGAAAGACATTTTTGTGTGTAGGTGCTCATATAAAGAGAAGAAAATGGTATAATATCAAAGGCTGTAGTTGAGGAATCCCCAAGTACATCCCTGTAGCGAAGGATTCAGTAGCAGGACGACGTTCGTGAGTGATACGCATCGCGAGGGCGATGATATCGGCGCGCGCGCGGGTTGTGCGCCAACGCAACCAGAGCCACGCCCGTGTCAGTGTGTCACATATTGATGCGTGTTCAGGGCGAAACGGATGAATACTGTAGGTACTGTACTCTCTGTATCACACCGGGTAATCAATGAGCCGCTTAAGTTTGTTTAAAATAAAAATGTTTAATATAACATTTATTATATTATAGAATCTTCACTAATTTGAGCTCTGTTTTGGGCTGCTGTGCATGATGTCTTTCGCAAAGAAAAGAATAGTATTAGTAGACAAGGTACAGCAAAAGTGACAAGTTTTTCGTAGCAGTAGAGCTAGCTTATTCTGAAAGAGTTCGTCCAGGGTAGTACTGCCACCTTACCTATTTCTGCCGCCAAGCAGTAATGTCAGCATTACAGTATTCAGGTTTTGAAGAGTAAGTAAGGGTGCTGGTGAAATTACAGGCACATGGAACTTGTCAACTTATGTCTCAAGGTGCGCAGTGCCCCTCAGATCTTTGGGATTTAAAGCTCTGAGTGGCACTGCAACTGTTATGGACAGGCGTGTACCTTACCATCAGTCGCACGACTTGTCCGTCTCGTCATTTAATATTATAAAAAAAAATTAGATTTTGGTTAGGGTCGAGGCACACTGAAAGAGCAGAGGCCAGAGGAGTTAGCACGGTGCCTCTTTGAAATACAAATTCATACATACAAATATCGCGCGGCTGCTGCGGTGTCGCACTATATTTACATTCTGTCAACTCAAATCAATTTGATCTTTTTTCTTTAGAAGATAACATTCAAAATACAAAGAAATACTTTGCACCAAAAGTGCTCTTCTGACCGCTGCTCTTTCAGTGTGACTTGTGATTTTCAATGGAAGTACAGAAGGCTGCCAGTTTAACTCTAAAGACAATGAGCGTATTTCGAAAATCAAAAGAGTCCAGATGAACCTATGATATAGAGCGGCGCCAGCGGCACATTTACGTAGTTGCGACGTGCGCGCGCGCCGATCGTATCGCGCTTGGGAGACGGAAGACAGCCTCCCACTGTAACTGGTGAGGCATGGGGTTGGTACATTAACATAAATTGTAGGATCTGTGTACAGTGCTCAATTGCAGGTAGCAAGGATTGGTCTAAAATGAATAATAATTTTGGAAAATAACTTGAGATTATCGGTTACTTAGATATCGACTCGTGTAAGTTATATTATAGAATGCAACTCTGGGATATTCCTAGGGAATATACAGTACCTCGACACCTTTTACCTAACTTCTACCATGCCCGTTCATATGAAAATATTCGAAAGTCAGTTCAGCTCAATTTATTGCATTTGCAAAATCATTGAACTCAATGCACACAGATATTAAAATAAGTTTAAAGTCTTACTTCTGTGTATCAGCAGTATCAGGATAGGCTTATGCAGTTTGAAGATGAAAAATATGACAATGTACTTCTTATTAAAGGTCATATACATCTAAACCATTTTATAGGATTTTTTACTATAAACCTATTGCAGACACATTCTAGACTTATTATAAAGATAAAAATGTTTAACAAATTAAAAATAACGGCCTTGAAAACAAGTAAGACTCAGCGCGATATTTCAATTCTCCCGTGAAACGTAATAAATTTGAATTCCCTACGTTTTTTACCGGAGTTTTTTAGTTATGATTGATGCTCTCAAGTAATAATCACCTGAAGGTATGGACACGTAGAGGCTGTAGGGATGTGATCACGTACGAAAGTTTGTTTTAGGAAAGATGTCATCTGTATGTCTAAAAGTACTGTGGTAAGATGGGTGCCAAGATGGTAGCAGCTTGGTGTCACGTGTCGGGTGCCTCGTTTTTAAGTAAAAGTGTTTATTTCCACTCTTCCGTGGTGATCTTTTTTGAAATGTAAAATAGTAGAGTGGCTACCATAATGTTTAGTTAGTGACAGTGAGGTGTACATGTTACATTTGTAATCTTTTTGGAAAATAGATATTTTAACCAGTGTAAAAATAGAATTGTTAATTTTTAGCAGCAAATTATTTAATAGTAAAGCTGATTAAAAAAGTTTCGTAAACAATTTATTTATTAAATGAAACTCGGTGATTTAACTTCTGTTTTAAGAGCTAATTTCAATTTTGTGTTTTAAATACTTCGATACAGTGGACTGTCTCATTCGTTCACATAACAATTAGTTACCAAACCAGTCGGAATCGTGAGAATATCCCCGGTTCCACGTAACATGGGTTAAATGCCTGTATCGGCCGATACCAATCTAACCCGCGCTCGTTGGCGCCATAAAAACAAAACATCTACACGGCCACTTTCTTCCCCAAATTATTTGAGGAATTTACAACGAACCCGCCGACAAAAATGTTATAACCTAATGAGAAATTATCATCAACCGCTGTCGTGTCGTCCGGCAAAAACATGATGAAGCTGGACGGCATATTTTTTATGTTCTCTTAGTTCGGAATGTTGTCCTGTTTACTTTTTGATCTTCGTTTGTTTTAGAAGGAGAAAAAAGGTGCAGGAGCCGGTGACTGCGCGATTTCGATGATCGCTTAACTCTCGATGCATCTGCGGCGCGAGACACATCGCCGGCCCCGGTGGGAATATGGTCCCGTCAGCCCACTTGATGAGCGCGATGGAAGGTGTCCCCAGTGCCGTGACTAATCAGGAGGTAGGTGTGTGTTCCCTGGAGATCGCGATATGATCGCCGGCGACCCGGCGGCGCGTGCTTCGGATGCCGTTGTCGTCTCCACTCGACTATTACTTCCAATGACGATACGCTTTTTACAAAATAACAAAATTTCTTACAATTTCATTTAAGCCTTCATTACTCTAAACGTTTTCTATTAAGTTATAAGTTGTTGACAAACAACCTCGTTTTACGGATATTACGATTCTATGGCAATTACTGGGACAATTTCATTGCCCAGAAGAACTGGTTTGGTTTCGAAAATTGGTCTCTGATTTGAACGCCAATAATAGGAGAGATAGTAGTGACATTGAAATTTAATTACCGCCTGCTGGTTTTGAGGTCTAATACAAAGAAGGACATTGTGTGTCATTTATTCTCAGGTGGTGCATTACGATTGACTATATCGGCCAATCTCGAAGCTAGTGAAATTCTAATGTCAAAGTTTCATGAGACATTGAAGAGTGACGAGAGAAGCTGATATTGTCGGAGTTGAGAGACGACGGGCTGTCATAATCTGATTATTAGTGCTGGTCGCGCTGGGCGGGGCGCGCGGCGGGCGGCCGACGGCACTGCAGGGGGTCGGCGCCCGCGCGCCTCTCGCTCCTACGCGAGCCGTTGCGGCCAACTTAGAGCGGGATGGAAGCAAACCCACGCAGCACGCAGGCGACAAACGACCCGTGGTAAAACAAAAGGAATGTTGGAGTTGCCGGCGACGCTTTGAGGCGCCGGCGCCGGCCCGCGTCCTAATCACCCATTTTAATTACGACACAGATCGAATCAATTAATCGGCATTTCTGTTAAAACAAGCGCCGGAATGAGCTTGCCTGGTCCAAATCCCGTTGATGATCGGGCCATGATTACGGCTCTATCTCGTGAACATCAGGGAAGTCATAACTTAGTAATATTAAGTACTACAAAATTCCCGTACTTAATAGTAACATTGATTAAAATACGCGGCCAATATTACAAAAAGAAACGTGTTTCATTTCTACAGGATTGTTGTTGATTGTTGAGATTGAACCGGAAACGAAGTTGGCATGTGTGTAAACCTGTACTCAAAGTTTCCTCTGCGCATGGTCTAATGAAAACCTGTCACCGACAGTTCCGCCTTAGGAGAAATGCGGAGTATAGCCTCAGACGTTTTTAATTATAACTCATGCTTTTTTCCGTCGAAATCGGGCGCGCCCTTCCCTTCGAATAACTGGAGAATAAATAACAAGTTTTTGTGATGTGTGTTTGTTTTTAAAATGGCGGGAGGTCCGCGCGACGACACGCGAGCGCTGCGCCCGCGCCGCGCCGCCGCCGGCCCCGCCGCCCATTTGTCATATTTCGGTTTGGAGAAAAAATAAATAACTCGACTCTATCCTAACCAGTGTTTGTTTATACGCCGATTATTGAGGCAAACTATTATCTTCCAACTTGGACAGATGGAACATGTCTTCGTTTTGTAACTTTTTACTGTTTATTTACGTAATGAAAAGCTGCTCATTCCACTAAGTGTTCGGATGCCAAATAAAAATGTACATTCAACAATCAGATCGTAGAGCAAGTTGAAATACAAAGACATACAAATGAAGTTATTTCAAAACATTTCGAGTCAGGTACGCGTCAGAAATATACACGAATGTGTTATGTACCAAGCCAATTTACACCGTGCGCAGGTGGGAAAAATTGGGAAGGTTGCCACAAATCCAGAATCTTAACACATAGTGTCAGTGCATGGCGACCACGGGCGGCAGGTGTTAACTCCCTGCGCTCGAGCAGCCATGCTCCGAGACTACACAAACGCACCGCCCAGATCCCCGTGTTTGCAGTTCCAATTTACCCTGGTCCCCGACCCTCATGGCCCTCCTCCTGCAAACGCCACGGATAAAGAATTTAATGAGCACTGCTTTTAACTCATGTTTGCACAAAAACTAAAAAAATATAAAGTTACTATCTACAATTGTAGGTGTTAGATGCGGGAGTGCGTATGCGAGGCGTTCAAGTGGAATAACTCAATTACCGCGCACACGCATGACCCGGCTAGCCTCAGTGGAATAAAAGAAATATTTTTGACCCATTTTGGTTCACGTGGCGCCGGGGCCGGCGCCGGCGCGCCCCCGGCTGCTCACGCGGCATCATTAATACAAAACAAACAAAAATGACCTCTAGTCGGGCCAGCTAACGAGATTCACCAATCGACCGCCGGATAAAGCGGTAAATTATTGGAATGTTAACCAGACGACGCGCGGTGGTCTGCGCCGGCGGCCGAGGAAAAAACGTGTAAGGAGATGACAGGAGCTCAGATGAGCCCGCTAATTATCCGCGAACGTAAAGAGCCGCCGCGAGCGAGCGCCGGCCGTCGCACTGCAAGTCGCGACACAGCGTAGGCGCGCACCGACAGCCCCCGCGCACGACAGATATTCGTTTGCGAAAACCGTCCAATTTTTTGTTGAAGCCATTTAATAGCAGCAACCGGGCGGGCGACACATCACGAGCTTTCGACCGGTAATTACGCGTCGTTAATTATTGAATACTTTCATGTTGTTCCCCTCTGTCGGCGGCTGTTATCGATAGATTTCTTTGAACAGTGATGTGGCAGCGGCGCAGGCAGGGTTGCCATCCGCTAATGACGAGATGAGTTGTGAATACGTAATTACGGCGTGAGCGCAGCGCATCGAGCATCGCGGCCGTGTCGGGCCCACCGCGGCGCGCGCTCGCCGAGGGCGGAGGCGCCCACATCGCCACCACTGTAATTTCTTCACTGCTCGCTCCACATTATCGATCACGAAAAAAAAATAATTGAAGGGGTTCCGTCGTAAAGCAAACAAGCTTATAATAAGATGTAATTTGTGCTCGGCCATTTAGAGAAATGCACAAATTGCCGTCAGGGCAGCTGTTTGTTTTGTCTATGACGGAGGTCCGGACGAGTCGAAATTATCCGTTAACAAGCCCCGCGTCAGATTCGGCAGCCCTAATGGGTTTTCGTTAAGTTTTTGTTGTTATTTTGAAATTTATGACGAGTAATGTGTTTTACCAAATTTCGGATCTGGGATTGCGACAGCTGCATTATTTAATTGACTGGATATTCGGCGATGACGCCCGTTTTTTAATTTTAAAATTTATGTAGGTTTCTGTTTGTATATTCGTGGAACCGCAATGTTTGCTTATAATTTGCTTTTGTTTTACTCTTCATGCTCAATGTGGGGATGCATGATTTTTTGCTTTGAATCAATTTTTTGAATCGTAATGGATAGTATACCTCTGAATCGATCCACAGTTTGCTCTTGAATTGATTTCATAAAAATCGTTTATATAATTTGCAATGAATAAAGCATGATTTAATTGCCGTAATAATATGTAAATATTTTTGTTTTACTTTTCACAGTGCCGATCCTTTACATGTAACTAAATTTAAGTAAGGAAGGAAGTAAAAAAAACTTTTCAATAACAACGTCTAATAACTTAATTATGAATACGTTCTAGACGATTCGATTCCCCTTAATTTTGAATCGATTCTCTTAAAAATCGCATTGAAATGAACCGACTAAAAAAATCGTTAGATCGTATGCATTTTAATCGAATAATAACGTGCATCCCTAGCTCAAAGAGCAAAGAAGAAGTGGGGCGACGTCATGCTGTCACAAAACATTGCAAAATCCGCGGTTTTTAGACCTAAGACAATGTTCAATCGGTAATAACTCCAAGCCTCAATAATGATATTTTTTTTTAAATTCAATATGAACATCAATATATTAACAGTCGATATTACCTCAGCACGAATTCGAATGTTTTCCGTACTAACATTTTACTTGGGTCTAGCGACAGGGGCAGAATTTATTTTTTACAAACGTAATTAAGCCATTCGAAAAATATATGTGTTCTATTTAGGCCAGTTGATATTTTAAAAAATCATTGGTATATGTAAAGTACCTACTGAATACAACTATTGTCTTGTAAAATTATTAGTAGTAGTAGACCTCCTTGTGAAAGAGTTCGTCCAGGGTAGTACTGCCAACTTACCTATTTCTGCCGCCAAGCAGTATTGTCAGCATTACTGTGTTCCGGTTTTGAAGGGTAAGGGTGCTGGTGGAATTACAGGCACATGGGACTTGTCAACTTGTGACGGGCGCAGTGGTAGTGCCCCTCAGATATTTGCAATTTAAAGCTCTGAGTGGCATTGTAACTGTTATGTACAGGCGTGTAGCTTATCATCAGCTCATTATCATGATGTGTTGTAAAAAAAAATTCGAGATAAGTTTGTGTTTTTTTTACTTCGTGCAAATTTTTGGGAGTCGTGTTTTCACACCGTATAGTAATCAGTGTATATTCTCAATTCTGTAGATTCAAGACTTACACTGTTATGCGGAGCCAACCTAATCTGTTTCAGGTTGCATAGACTCTTTAGTTTCATATAGATATACGCAATTCCAACGGTGTATCCGCCGCAAAATGTCGCAACACATTCACAATGCAGATTCCATATATTTTATTTCTTGTTTTTGTTATTTTACTTCTTGTTTAGTTGAAATTTTGCATGTATTAAACAAATTCCATTAAAGCGAGATAGCAATTCAATTCAATTGTAGTAATAGATGTAACTTAAGTGAATTATTTATATAAAAATGTAGACTAAAATCTTACAATAAACAGACAAAACGAACACTCACAGTCATGATAATTAATAACTTATATAGATCAATTTGCCAAGTTTTATTGAGATCGGATACCGGAAAGTGCGCGAAACTGGATCCATCTCCTAGTTTGCCACCCTTACAGGTGGAATATTTTCTTGAAATTTAAATGGGACCAATGCTGGAGGTACCCTCTTTCCAACAAAAAAATAATTATCAAAATCCATTCACAAATGCCGGAGAAATCGCGTAACATACACAAAAGAAAAATACTTTCGAATTGAGAACCACTTCTTTTTTGAAGTCAGCTAAAAACAGTTTCATTTCCAATGTAAAGCAATTATAAAAAATTAAAAACTTGATATGTTTTTGTGTAGTTAATGAAGCTAGACAAAAATAACACTACAACAATTGACGGTAGACATGGTACGGTAAAAGACAATATTGATTGTCAATTCTCATGTATTTTAGATTACTTTAATTGCTATTGCACACAAATATATCCACCTACCACACTACCACATGGTATACAAAGTAATTTACAATTTTTACGGAAAAAAAATTAATTACGTAGCATGATTCAGGATTTCACATTGGATGTTGTTGTAATTGTAAATAACTCATCTTCGTCAATATTTTTGAAAAAAAAACGACCAATGGCCTTAAATTCTTTCAACGTTTTGCGCTTTAGAATGTAGAAGATTTAGTGGAGAACAGTAGCAGTAGAGCTCCGTGGGAAAGAATTCGTCCAGGGAAGTACTGCCACCTTACCTATTTCTGCCGCCAAGCAGGAATGTAAGCATTATTACGTTTTGGTTTTGAAGGGTAAGGGTGCTGGTGGAATTACAGACGAACGTAAGTCTCAGATCTTTGTGATTTAAAGCTCGGTGCGGCACGGGAACTGTTAAGGACAGGTGTGTCGTGACTTCTTCCGTCGAGTGACGACATTCCGTCACTTAGGTATCATAAAAAAAATAGAATTTCACGTTACATGTTGTAATTGTAAATCACCTGTCTTCGATAATATTTTTAGTAAGGACTATTCGTTTTATTCTAACGTCTGTTGGACTTAAGATCATCTTAAATTGTTTCTGAGGTTTTTAGTATTTGAGGCTGAGGTGAAGATGGAGAATAGAACAAGACTCACCGCCCGCCCTTGGTAATGATCATTTCGGTGCCGATGTCGTGGAAACGGCGCCAGAGGTCTCCGTTGAGCAGTCTCGTCTCGCACGCTGGCGGCTCCGCGTCAGCCCCAACTCGGTGTTCTGATTACCAAAAAGTTTGTACACATTAATGAAGCTAGTATATAGTACGTATATTAATTTAAAAGATGACGAAAAGCGGGTACGCCTATCTGCCAAGTAAGCGTGATACGCCGTACGTCTGAATATTATCTGTATTAATTAAGATTTTCTATAGAAACATACTTTAGACAAATATGAATAGGTACTGCACTGACAAGAGCTATACAATCTAAGGAAACAAACCGCTCATTTGGTGCTACACTGACGCAATTGTACTTCTTGTAATGTTGCAGGAAATGGATTCAAATTCAAATTCCAAATTCCATTTATTAGCCACACACAAAAAAACATACAAATGAAAAATCTGACATATAAATAGTAAGTAAAAACACAAAACTATATCTATGGTTACAGATGTGTGGCGATGATTCTGAGCTCAGTATATGCTGTACAAACTTAGTTTGCACAGAATGATTGTCACTAATATCAGGTTTCTTACCACGGTATGACTTCTTTTTATTAAATATCGGGAAAATAAAAAGAAGTCATACCGTGGTAAGAAACCTGATATTAGTGACAATCATTTAGAGAATAACCATGAAAGTCTTAAAATCTATTTAGTTTGCACAGCATTGATTTTCAGCCAGAACTTCCGTGGTAGGAGCTACGGTCTCACGTTTGTGTAACAGGCAATATACGGAACAAAATTAGTACAGACCTTGAATTCAGCTATTTGAAGAGCGCGAAAGTAGAAAAGAAAACAAAAAAAATAATTTACACAATAAATACCGATAGCGATTGTTGGATTCGAATATAATTTTTAATTTTATTTCAAATTTATGACGCGTAATAAAACTTTGTGTATTTTTACAACATTTAGATCCTTGTTTTTGGTTTTTTAACGTCTTTTTTTATTTGCAACAAGCACATAGAAAAATTCGTTGGGTCTGCTGGTTCGTTCCGTGGCTTAGTTGGGAGAGCGTCGGTCTGGTGAAGACGCTGGATCGAATCCGGCCGGATCGAATGAACTTTTCTCTGTGTTCGATTTTTGAATTAATAATTATTATATTATTATATATTAATTTCACAAAAAAATTGAATATCAGGGTGGTAAAACATTGTGATAGGAAATAAATTGCAAATTTCTTTTTCAACTCCTTTTCTATCCGTGCAGCGCAGTTGTGGAACAGACTCCCTTTCCATATCCAGTCCAGCCCATCCGTCGAGTATATAACCAGGAATAGAGACCATATATTCCTGGTAACTCATCGGTGATACGTTACTTATAAATATCAACTCTCGTTTGCACTGAAATAGTACAGCGCCAACAACTGACCTATGTATACGTCTCCGTATATTCAAAAAATATTCTGTATTTATTGTAATAAAGATAATATCTCCAACATTGGCGCGCTGTTCCATTCGGTGGTGTGGGGAAAAATAGCAAAACATCTAATTACAAAACAAACGGAATCAAATTTCATCGGTAATAAAATATTACATTGCAATTTTCGTCCGTTACAGTAATGACTGGCAGAATAGTTTTTAAACAAATTAAATGACATTTCGTCTCTATTTCTGGTTATATACTCGATGAGCCCATCAAAAGGTCTCTTTGATAAGTCTACCTTTACTCACCTTCTGTTCAATTAATATTTCTGTTGGATTTATTTGGTACAAAAATTTCAAGCCGTTCAGATAAGTGGAAAGTAAAATAGATTTTCAATCATTTTATACCTGAGACCTCTGAACTAACTGGGAAAAGATGTGATGATCTTTAAACAGCTGATCAGATATTCATCAAATATAGATTAAATTAGAGAGACATACACATTGACTAAGGTTTCAAACTTATAACTCCTCTCTTTTTGCGTCGGGACTTAAAACAGTTAATATTACAATATCCAACGTAACATAAAATTGGACATCAAAATCACGTATTTCTTTGCAGTATAGAATTTCTTTTCGGCAAACATCAAGTGTTGTATACGCAAATGAGATAGCTGTTGGTCTCGGATTCGACAGGTTTTTCCTCTCGATATCGCTAGTTTATGGCTTTTTTATCGAAACGACATGCGACACGGCGATCAAAGGAACCGCGATTGATCGTAACCATCGCTAAAACTTACCTAAGTACAATCAACTGCGTGTTTATACTTAATACTTAAGTTCAACTCTATGTCCCGTGATGGCAACACTCTACTAAATATGATTATAATGTAATAAAAATTTAATATAAAAAATAAAAGAAATAAAACAAAGAAAAAAAAAGAAAACGTCAACTCGATATAATAAAATACGCTTATAATTTTGAAAGTTAAATTTAAAAAAGTTTCTTGTTTAGATATTTTTCTTCAAATTGAAAGAAACTTCCGAGTTCTTAGGTTTACACGATTGTTACACATAGGAAATGAAACCGTTTTTCTGGATTTAAATCGCGTATATTTGTTTTTTCAAAAACAAACCAACATTTCGGGCCCTGTACAGGTCCCATTAATTAACTGTGACCATGGGACCTGTAAAGGGCCCGAAACGTCAGTTCATCTGAAAAAAAAAACAAATATACGCGATTTAAATCCGGTAAAGTTGTTTCATTTTCCTATGAAAGAATCTTTTTCAAGTGTTTTCACCGTTTGAACATTTGAATTAATTACATGCATGTCTACAATATAAAAACAATGAAATTTTAATAGTTAAAGATTCAGTTGAGTTTCAAAGATTTTACAAGATATCAAAATAAAATCAATCTTTATCATTAACACACACCACACAACGAACCAAACGCATTCTCACATCATCCATTTTTATGTAATATTTTTCCATACATATTTTTTACTACAACTAGGTAATTTAATTACAAGTATAGTGGTTTATGTTACTACTACAAAACTGTATCAATAACAATTACAAAATTGTTTATTAAACAATAAAATTTATACAATAATAATCTCAGTATAGAGTACTAAAAAAACCGACCTCAAAAGTTATTCATCCCCTAGTTTGCCACCCTTAGAGGTGAAATATTTTCTTCAAATTTAAGTGGGACCATTTCTGAAGTATCCTCTTTCTAAGAAATAAAGAATCATCAAAATCAGCTCAGGAATGCTGGAGCTATCGCGTAACATACATACAAAAAAACACATTCGAATTGAGAACCTCCTCCGTTTTGAAGTCGGCTAAAAATACGTTTAACGTGACATAAAAGACAATGCGTGCTAAAAGCGTACATAGTTGAAACGGAGAGTCACTTATGTATGGATACAAATATATGGCTCCTTTTCATAATAACACCAGGACAGCCCTTACGACTTATAGACGGGCTAGGTAAGTGCTTAACGCCAGTCTATCCTAAACTTAGACTTAAAAGGCAAAAGCTGCGCTCTCTGAGTAGCGCCCTAACGGGTCATGGTCCATATAATAACGGCGACCTCCATGATCGAGTGGCTTACACACCGGTTTTCATGGTGTCACCATCTTTGAAGGTGTTTGTGGTAACGTCGTTGTTTTCGATTTCCATAATACAAGTGCTTTAACTACTTACTTTAAGATCAGAGCAACGTATGAGTTTGTCTAATTTTTTTTTAAATTTAATTATTTAATAAACACTTTTTTAATTTAGGTGTCACGGACCCCTCTATGCAAGACGTGCATGGAGAGAGAGGAAACGGCCCCGCATATTCTACTACAATGGTCTGGCGTGGTCGACTATAAAGCGAAATGGTTTGGAGCCCCGAGATAACTCCCCGAAAACTTCATCAGATCCAGGACGACGCTGAAATTCCTGGAAGACCTTGGGTGGCACGAGTAGGACCTTGCACCCACCACACGCCAAAATAGGCGCCAAGTCGTCGAGTTGCGGTGGTTTCTCGACCACTTGGCCCGTTACATCATACCATGCTGCATACTACATGTATCTATTAATTTATTGAAAGGTAATTCTAAACTCTACATGACACGATTATGCATTAATATTTTTTACGGTCGGACAATTTTCATGTTTTTAATTTTACATACCTACTCGTAATATGAAACATGTAAGCACGCACACTTTCGCGTCGTTTTATTTTATTAGTTTATTTCTCCTAACGGCATCTCATTAAAGTATACATTGACGAATCTTGTTGCTGGTTTTGCTGTTAGGTAAGAAAAAACTGTGTTATAAATCACCCCACGGATATGACAGAAAAATTGTATGTAAATACACCCTAAGCTTAAAGCTATTGTACATTACGAAAGTTTTCCAATAGGGTACTACTACATTCGGCACATAGCATCAATTAGCGACCAGACATTATATGTTTAATAGTTCATTTGAACGTGTGTTGACGATAAATGAATTTCACAGAACCGAAAGAAATAAAATTGATCATATAACGTATACACAAGAACGTACCTATTTGGAATACATATTTCTTACAAAGCCTTACTTACCGCTGAGGAGTTCTTTTGGTTTTTTTTTATTTTTACGACTGTATTTTGGTAAAAAAGGCATTGTTTGGTGTTTAACAATTTGAAAAGACAGATCGAAAGAACTTGAAAATTTAATCCATCTTGTTTTATACTGTGCTATCGCAGTTTGCATCTTGTCCATCCGATGCGAATATTGAAAAGTCGAGTTTCGTTATAAATCCCTGTTTTAATTTGCATGTTAGTTTTGAGACAAATCTAATTAACCATAGTGAATAGTACTTGATAAAAAATACTAAATAAAATTTGTAAATAATTTTCAATTGTCACAATATCTAAATAAAAATATCCTTACATAGTTTAAGCACACAAATGGTTACTGTAGTAGTTTTTGTAGCAGTGGAGCTCCTTGTAAAAGAGTTCGTCCAGAGAAGTACTGCCACTATGACTGCGTTCCGATTTTGAAGGGCAAGGGTGCTGGTGAAATTACAGGCACATGAGACTTGTCAAGTTATGTCTCAGGGTGACGGGCGCAGTGGCAGTGCCCCTAAGTTCTTTGCGATTTAAAACTCTGAATGACATTGCAACTGTTATGAGTCCCGTCACTTGGTAACATAAAAAAAATGCTAATTACAATAATAGTACAGAAAGGTAAAAAAACATGAAACAACAGACCGTGTAGCAATGAAATAGAAAAGTAGTTTAAAAGTGATTTTTTATAATACAAAGGCGCACTTGAAAAATAAAAGATACAGACCCTAAACGTCCTAAACGTAAATTAGAATACGTGTTTATTATATGTGACACTAAAGTCCTATTTATATCATTCTAGAATTTAAAATTGTATTATTGGGATATTCATATGTTGAACTACACTTGGCAGGTACCACCACTGCTTCCAGTTAGTGTTTTATACACGCTTAATGCTAAAGACCGGACTGTACATTGAACGGCAGGTTTCAGAGGAGACTCCAAATACTCAGCTATAAAAATATGGAATGATCTCCCTGGTAACCTATCACAAACTCGAATGTATTTTTTCCGAAATAACGTTTGTTCGGATTTCCATTACCCCGAAACCCGAATTATGATAATACCGTTGTTCTTTCAGGATATGTTGGATGTTTATCGCAAAGACACGATTAGGTTCGGTAAGGTTAGGTTAAGTTAACACTCCGGGGGCATAGTGCGATCGGGCTGCTCCCCTTCAGGGTTCAGCCCAGTCCCACATAACCCCGGCTCTGCCCCCGCGGGGCCGGGGTACCTGTAAGTACCCCGGCCCCGCGTTTAAAAGAAAAAACATTTTCCTTTCAAAATTACTTTTGAGGTTATAAAAATTCGAGCAAACGTTAATTTCTGGAAAATGTTATTTCGAACTTCTGATAGGTAACCAATCTCCCACCTACCTAACGTCAAAGAATGTGTCAATCATGTCTGGTTTTGCTCAAGGGTTTGTTTTTGAAGTCACAGAAGGAAGGAACCATACCTCTAATGTAAAATAATATTAAAATAGTTTATTATTGACATTAAGTACAGATCTCTATTGATATTAATTTAATACTATTGATAATAATCTGTATTAGTATGACATATATGTCACAGTTATATATATGTACAATTAGTGGTTATATTTTGTTAATTACTAGGATATAAATATGTGTGTTGTGAACTTCATTAGTTTTAATTTTATTTTATGTTATATTTTGTGCGGGTGTTTTATATATCTTTTCACAACAGCGGGGACAAGCTGAAAATCAGTGCTGCGTATGCGCGTATGCTCTGCACAGTGTGTCCTGAGCTTGTTCTCCTGCCACACAGTGATTGTGATTGTTAATGTTGTAAATTGTAATCGTTGTAAGTGTTGTATTTTTATATCATTGGAATACGTTGCGTTTAATGTTTTGTGTGCCAAATAAATAGTTTAAAATGGCACTCGCACTTTCAAGTTGAACTAAAACGCTCTACAACACGAGGATAGTGTAAATTGAGTTAAAAAGTCAATCTTACGTAGTCCACTAAGAGACGCAGCATGTAGCATTTGCTGCCTCAGCAAATACTCCCCGAAATGAGCCTGATCCATCATCATTATTGTTCACAAATTATCCAACAGTCACTTCACAATATCATCACCAACGTCCCCGTGAAGAGAAATTAACAATATGTAACATAGACAAAAAACAACAGTCAAAATCCACAAGAAAACTAATTCTTATTTACACGCTCGCAAAAAGTTCATAATTGACAAGAAAAGTACGTGGCACCGAAGCAACAGCTGCGTTTACACTGAAGCAGGACGTAGTCGCAGGCGGCGCGCGCGCATGGTTACGCCTACTTCAACCTGATTGGCTATCAAGTGACTAATGGCGGCAAGCGGCAAAGCCTTTACAGCTTTTTCGAACTTTTTGAGGTATCCAACCGCCTTTTGCTCTACAGGTGATCTTTGTTCAGATTAACCATTGATATCGAATGTGTAGGCACACATACCAAAGACGAATCTATTGTTGAAATTAAAACATAGAAACCGGTTGAAACTAAATCAATGGACAAGCCGATGCAAACAGCTTTATAATTTACATTAAATAGGTATACAGCCAGTCCTCTAATTTCTATAACATCATGATAGTCAAATAATGAGGTTACCTATCACAAGCTAGAAACATGATTTCCAGAATTTTGTTTCTCCGAAACAAACTTTTAGACTTTTATTAAATAGATTTTGTTTCATTTATCTGAAAACACGTTACGGTTTTATTCATTACGCCATTTAATGTTTCACTATTTTGACTATATGACAAGTTATTTATTCGTTTCCCAACAAACCGTTTGACCAATTTACTTATTGAATATTTTTATTTTGTAATAAAAAAACGATATCCATGATACATCTTTGCTATATTATTTCTTATTACAGATATTAAATGTATTAGAACGTGTCTCACAATATAATTCGTTAAATTAAATCACCTCGCGTGTTTAGAAAATATGATAAACGTGGTGCAAGTTAATTTGATCGAATTGTAGTCGCTCGCTTGACTCGTTCGGATCGTGCCGCTTATTCATATACTAACCTAACCTAAACCCACAGAGGGGATCGAATCAGCTAGAAAATACAAACAAATTCGATTCTGGTATTCGCCTAGATTCAGTTATAAGTTTTTTATGGAATACTCAAGACCATTGGTTTTCAATTACATTTCAGATGACAGCAAAAACATAGCACAGTGTCATGAGGAAAATGACGTAAGTGGAACTTGAAGTGCATCAGCAAAGTACACTCCAGAATTTTGGAGCTGTACGGTAAAATTGTATGGCGGTATAATTTTATCTAAGAATAATAATTTTGACGAAACGAATTTTCAGCAATCTAAATTATATCGAAAACAGATAGCATATCAAACATGATTAGTCTAAACAAACTTCTGCCCAAAGAATACGTATGTGTAATAATTATTCTAACAATAGGTTTTCGGACAAACGATACTTCTGAAAACTGTCATCGCACTAATGAAAAAAAGTCGAACCGTTTTCGGAGTAATGAAATTCGGAAAAAAGAAATCCTAGTTTGTGATACGTTGCCAAATAACGAAGTATCACATAGATAGTTCGCAAATATATTCGGACCCGTTCACAGTGAATGCTACTCGTACAGTGGTTGTACCTAAGTGAGGGCACCGACTGTACCTATTTAGAACCTTCTCGTTTTGGGAAAAGAAAGTACCTAAACAAGGTCCTAAGTCTGCTAATTTTAACTCATCTCTCTTGTGTCGATAGAGTGACGATGGCATCATTTTGTACGTTTGATTTTCTGCTGTTTTCAGAGTCAATAATGTTTTCCAACTACAAAATATTTAGTAGCAACAGAGCGACTTGTGAAAGAGTGTGTCCTCGTAGTACTGCACCATACCTATTTCTGCTGTCAAGCAGTAATGTGAGCATTACTGAGTCCCGGTTCGAAGGGACTTGTGAACTATGTCTCAGGGTGTCGGGCGCAGCGGCAGCGCCTCTCAGATCTTTGTGATTTAAAGCTCTGAAAGGTACTGCAAATGTTATAGACAGCATGTCGTTTACTTGTTAGTCCCATTACTTAGTATTATAAGAAACAAAAATATATATTGTGTACTGAGATATATGGTCTCCATGGCTATGAACAGAATATGCCAGATAACCACATCAATAGTTTACCTGGTCTGAAACTATGAAATTCCTTATAGGTGCTATAGCATCGAGATGTACCAAAAATAGAGACGAAATAAGGGCTGTTCATCCCTGACAACTCATCAGGCAAATGGGCCTTATAACACTTTTAAATACCAACTCTCGTTTGCGCTGAAATCACAATTAGAAAGCTGAAATAGTACAGAGCTAACAACTGACCTGTGTGTACGTCTCCGTATATTCAAAAAACCCCGTATATTCGAAACAATTTACGACACCCGTCAATTGTTTCGAATTCGGGCTGGCCAATCGGAGCGCAAGCGTCATCGAAATGATTTTGCAAATTGGATGACATTTTGTCTCTATTTCTGGTTATATACTCGATGTACTATGAGTACTACAGCAAGGGAACTCACTCCGGCGCACTCAGAATACCCAGACCAGAACCAATTTAGAAAAGTTCATTTCTACCTCTCCTCATTGAGCGCCGATAGGGCAAACTGTTGGGTCACCGAAGGCATCGAGGTATGTATACTTAGGTACCACCTACATTATCTATTTACAAAACGTAATTAGAAAAAAGTACATTAGCTAATTGTATGTTTACTTATTTCAGGCAATCAACAGCGTTTCTTAAACAATACTTATATATAAAAACTGTTAGGTAATGTTTGCTGGTACTAGTATTTATAATAAAATTTTACTACATCTAAAATCTATCACTAGACGCAATTTTCCAACAAAATTTAATACAGGTTTTTGTTACTATAATAAAAATTAATGTAGTTTCCCTATTCATTGAATTTTGCATTATCTTTATTTTTGTATTGTACTTTCAATAAAATATTTCAGAATATTTTACTTTTTGAAATCAAATTTATTAGTTATTTTAAAGTAGGTACCTAACTGGTCATAATGGGGAGACACAAGCAAAGCCAATCTCAGATGGCACCGTCATCGCTGGTGAATATCATCATTTGATATTAGATAATTATACAGATAGATAAAAACTTTATTCACTTCCATGACAACTTATTTACTAAAATCAACTAAAACGAACACTATAATTATTATATTAAACCACTTAAAAATATAACAAATATCAGAAGCTATTTACAACTTTACATAAAACGCATGGCAGTAACGCCCACGACGCAGTCGTTCTGACAGGACCCTTTTAAGAAAGACGCCACTCATCATCTCAGACAGTCCTCTGTAATCGTTTAATATAAAAAAAATATATTTATAATTTTTTTATTGATATTAGATTTACTTCTACTACTTTGATCACTTTGATTACTTTGATTTATTTCGCCTTCCAATGTTATCTGTGGTATATCTGGTATATCTGCTTCTAACTGCCACTAACTGATATACCCGCTTTCGTGATACAACTGATCAGATTTGTAATGGTCTCTATATAAATTAGGAGATGAAACTGGCTTACAATTGTTTCTGCGGGATGCATTGATCCATTACTTCCTTCTTTTTATTCTTTTTCTTCTTTTAAATGTTATGGCCCCATCGAAGTAATCGATGATTTCGCCAATATGAGTTCAGGAATGCACGCGGTGAATTTCGATAGAATTCACTGAGAGGAGAATCTACAAATCTACAACGACAGAGAACCTACACAGACTATTACAAAAACAAACAGTTTTTTTATAAATTTGCACAGCACATGCACAAAGTGAGAATGGACTAACGTTAGGATGAAGTTGATATTTATGGGACGGGGGTTTTAGGAGGGAGGATATCATACAGAGGAGTGATGACACGATTACAATAAAAAAACAGGCGCTCGAGGGAACCTTTTGCCAGACCACAGTCGCACAGGGAGTGGTCTCGAACACGGATCTTAGCCAAGAATACAGGAGAAGTCCGACATCCGTCCGGATCAAAAATCAAAAGACAATAGTATAATAATAACAATAACGCACACACACTCAACATAACCCCGCACTAGGGAAAGCCTGTGTCGCGGGAGTCATGGACACACACATAGACAACCACAAATTACACCCAAACTCACGAGAGAAATAAATATAGGACATACAAATATTTCTCCGGGCCCGGGAATTGAACCTCGAACCTCTGCGTGGCTGTCCGGCATGGTAACCGTTCGGTCACGAAGGCAGTTAACAATGTCAAGTATAAAGCTTCATTCGTATCATGCGTGTTTTAAAATTAAATCAAAGCAAATGGTTATTACTCTTTTGACAACATTGTTTGGGACGGATTCGGGCGTGGAAAGGGATTAGACCCTTGGAGCGGTATTCTGTAGTCACTATCGCTTTGATTCGGTATGGCTCTGATAGCGAAAGTCTTTGGTTGCCGTATCGACAACTTACCGATTATGCTATCCTGTAAATCCACGATAACGAAAATCGTTACTGCAACCGACGCGTACCGACAGCGATGTGACGTCAGTGTTTCATTGTCGAAAAACAGACGAAATGGGAACATCCCGACAGGAGGCTATGTTTCTCGACCAATTACGATCGAGTATTCAAATAGTTATTTGCAAACACTCTTATATGGTTATTTAGTTTGTGCAAAGTTTGTGACATTCAAGGGAAATGAACTGTTTGTGTTTATTTTTTCTGAATACTTCTGCAAAATGACGGATACAATAATACATCACGACAAGTAACCAAATTGGAGTTCCGTAAATATTTACTTTATTTTTTCCATCCTCTAAGGTAAATCTCTAATAAGGTAAGATCTGATGAGATGAGAATTTACTAGGGAAACGTCGCTCACCTTAACCTCTACAATCGCGGCATCACGACATAAACAAGTGATTACAACACACAGCCAAGAACAAGTCACTTTCAATAACGAAACATTTTGGCTTACCTTAAGGCAAAAAGTGAATTTTTTCCACTTAATGCGATCGAAACACAAACATGTGAAATGTAAGAAGAAAGCGCGACGTTAAGAATACCGACGTGAACAGGGTACCCTCGAAGAGCCGATAAAAATATCGAATCTTAACGAAACTTAACGAACGTATCGAACCGAATTGTCGTTATGATCGGTTAAAGTAGTGTACAGAATAGCATTTGTCGACAAAATCGATACCGTCGGTAAAACCGCATAACGAATATCGAATAGCGAGCGTCAACGATTACAGAATACCGCTCCTGGTCCTAAAGAAAAGATTTAGTTATGAGCAAGCCATTTCTATCGGTTATTTCTTCCGCGTAACTATATTATCGCTAGTGCAAGTTATTGCTTAGTCATTGCCAAGACGCACGCGATATGACCCTTAAATATCTTCTTTAATCACCGGATATCCTCCATTGTCCTCACCTTCGACACTTTCGACATACTTTCGTAATGACTTATTGGGAACACGTCATTTCTAGCCATCGTGTGAAAGGTATAAAAAAAATTAGTGGCTTGTGTTAAGTATGTGTAATATGCGACAAGTATACCAATTAAACACTGTTATTATGCGTTATTATACTTAATTCACAGTACGCGTTGGATGTAAGAATCTACAAGTGTAGATTAGGTACGTAATTAACCAATGATTGTACATTTGAACTTTATAAAAAACGATAATACCAATTAGGTAAATAAAGTGCCAAAGAATGTGGCCTTTTTTATGATATCAAGAGACGAGACGAGCGATTCGTACGCCTGGTTGTAAGCGACACTCATATCCATAACAGTTACAATCCACTCAGAGCTTTAAGTCACAAAGCTCTGAGGGGCACTGCCACTGCACCCGTCACCCTAAGGCATAAGTCGACAAGTCCTATGTGTCTGTAATAAATAGCTTAAATGTGTCTAAAAGTAATTTCACTGAAATATAAGTTGGAAGATAACAGATAAGTTTAAAGAGAATAACATTCTTACACTAACGTCACAGTACATTTACGAACATGTTATTTATGTTAAGAAAAATATATTTTCTTTTTATAAAAACACTTATAACATGACAGACATAACATTATTAGGAGGAATATAAATAAACTAGCTGTTTTTGACAGTAGTCTTCATAAAGTTTGAAATTCATTTATAGGGCAATGTATACGCTTTTTTAATAAGATTCCGATTGATATTCAAAATTTGCCATTTGCGAGGTTTGAAACTATTGTGAAACAAAAACTTTATGCTAAAGGTTATACACCTCCTGCGTACTTGGATGATAAAAATCCTTGGTACTAACCCATTTAGCTCTTTCAGGTATTCTCGGTCTAGAACGTTTAAATGAATTATTGTAATGATACATGTATTCAAATGTACATTTACAAAGAGCAACCCCTTGAGTTTCTTGCTTATTCTTCTTAGGAAAATCTGCCTTACGAGCAGTAGAGTTTAATCAGTATGACGATTTCAAATATAATTTGGTTACCTATGAAATAAACATTATTTGACTTTGACTTTGACTTCAAAACCGGTTCGCAGTAATGCATTACAGCTTTGCGGTAGTGACAGTACTTCCCAGGACAAACTTTTTCACAAGGATCTCTACTGCTTCTCATGAGACAAAATTTCACTGAAAACTTTACTAATTACAACCAGTCTTTAGTGTTTAAAGTTTTTAGTGAAATATTGTCTTACGACTCATGTAAATCATGTACATTTGATTTTTCAAACGAACCAACGTTTTCGGGGTCCTTCACAGATGCCACGGTTAATGTTGCCCATTGGCCCGAAACGTTGGTTTGTTTGAAAAATATATATAATACGCAATTATATCCGGAAAAATCTAAAAAACAAATGAATATGCTACGTTCACATGCGAGTTTAGTCAGTAATAATTATAATGGTTGTTTTACACTCCATTTTGCCCCTTAAGGGTACCCCGTCTTACCCCATTGGGGCTAGATGGAGTGATGTAAATTTTTCTAGTTTATGATTTTTTACGTTAATACGTAACTGAAATGATGTGTCTACATCATTGTCAGTTTTATTGAGCTCCAAACGTTAAGTGCCCCATCTTGCTCCCCTTTCCCATAACGCAATTTAGATCCCAAAACAACAGAAAAAACAAATATACGCGATCATACAATCGCAAATCCCTAAGAACTCGATATTGTCTTACTAGTTATAACCAGTAAAGTATTTAAAGAAATATGATCTTATGAGCTCCTTTGACTAGAGTAGAGCCCTTTACACGATAGACCGAGAAAAGAAATTTCTGTTTTCTTCGTACTAGGTGTTTGATTTTTGCTCTACACGTTAATGCACTTACTTTACTTTCTTTTTTCATTATCAAAATTTTTACAAAAAGAAAACTTGCTGTCCAGTATCTCACTATGTATACGTAATTAGGTTTCACTGCTTTTTATTCATTACTACTCCCTATTTACTGCGTATTACTTCACCTCAGTGTACAAAACAATTAAAAATACAAAAAATCACTTAAATTCAAAATTTTATTATATTTTCTGTTAAGTTATTATTAAGCGTGATCAATTTTTAGTCTTTGCATATAATTCAAGTTTCATCTTTGAATGCCAATTCATGATAAAGACTGGCAATTCTCCAACTGAACATTGGCGGCGATCGTCATCATTTTTATATTATTTTAGCACAATGACCGTACATAGTCATTCTTAACCCTGACTTTTGCAGAATCATTGTGGAAATAGACAGATCTATTATAAAAAAATTGGAATTGGAATTATTTATTATCTCTTGTCACATAAGTCACGCTTACAATAGTAATGACTATAGAATATGTCGAGACATAATAAAGACAAGGAAAAACAAATCATTCACGTCTGTCTTTGAACTACACCGTCGCGAACTAATCAATCCGAGGACGGGTCAAAAAAGTTCAGTACATTTGTTATGAATCTCTCCAAACCGGTTTGTTCTGGTAGTGATATTGTTGTCATAGGTCCCATAGTGTCCGGTGGCCACGCAGGCGACCCTTCATTCCACCATTCAGTAATATTGTAATAAGTGCTCGTTTTGTTCTTACTCTTATTAAGAAACGTACACAATTTGCACATTTCTCCACTGTAACGATCCTCACCAGAGAAGTGGAAACTGTAGTGGTCGTGCCATTTGAAAAATTCGTAATATTTGTTCGTGTCATTTATAATTTTAGTCATTATTTCCGCCATTTTCGCCGGCGGTAAAATGTTGGCGTCCAAATAAATTCCTTTAGGCATGAATCTGTAAGAACGAGACGTTTAATGACTTTCATTATTACTTTACTTTAGTAGCTGTAGAGCTCCTTGTGAAAGAGTTCGTCTAGGGAAGTACCTTATTTCTGCCGCCAAGCAGTAATATGAGCTTTACATTACTGTGTTCCAGTTTTTATGGGTATGTATAGAAGCAGTAGAACTCCTTGTGAAAGAGTTCGTCCAAAGAAATACTGCCACATATTGCCACCATTTGACGTAACTAAAGTACCTACTATGAATTCTCCCCAAAAGTCCCCGTTTTTTATTTATTGTTTTAAGTGAGTACCAGAGCTACGATATGGAGAGACTACCCAGAACAACCAGACCAGAAACAATTTAAAAATTTAAAATAGTGTTTCCTAAATTGGTCCTATCATGAAGTGAACCTGGGCAAAAGTTTCGCCTAGCGCCGAAAATTATAGCCGCTGTGTTACCGAGGCCGTCAACATATTGTGATCTATACATCTTATTGTATTAATATTACAGGAATTTGAATCATATCAAAATGAAATAAAACTCTTGTATAAAATAGTCATATGAACTATAAACACGTACCTGGTATAATTAGCTCTTCCAAAAACCACAGGCACTGAGTAGTGTTGTAAAGGATGCAAAAGCTTTTCAGTGACGTAGTCCTCACTGAACGAATTCTCAAATGATAAATAAAAATAATAATCTGACTCTAAATATGCTAAACATTCATCCATTCTTCCAAATTGAGGACATTGAATGTTACCGCACGCCCCGTAATCGCCTCGAGGACATTGCTTTGTGCCGCATTTCCCATAAATATCCAGTATGTGCCCATATCGAGCCAATTCATCTCTTAAAGCGAAGGCATATAAACGACGGAAAGGTGTATCGCAGTGGGATACAATCCACGCGGCCGCGATGTGTTTATTTCGTAGTTTGCTTTTCACATAATCGCTCGTTTCGTTCATTTCACTCACATTCATCCAATGCATATCAATTTTCGGCCCGATCACCTCATTGTTATCGTTTTTTATGACTACGTAAGGAATCGTGATATTAGATGAGAGCTTGTATGTAAAAGTGATATTGAAGAACCCGTTGAATTCTTCAGACATTAAGTGGTATACCGAGGTCTCCAAACCATACATGACGTATTTTTGTTTCGCAGATCGTTTAGGCGGTAAATCCATACCTACTTTTAAAGCTATATTATTGAACATTATTACATCAAAGTCCAATATGTTTTTGAAATATTCATGATCCGCGGTCAAGTAGCAATTTCTAAAGTCACAATTTCTGAAAGCTTTCTGTCCCATATCGACGAAATTAAATGGTTCATGACCACTAGGTGTCCATATAAGAATGTAAATAACCTCGTTCTCCTTTTTATGTTTGTATCCACTAGTACACAATGTACCGAATATTATAAACATAGTAGTTAATATTCTATTATGTTTGACTTTTTCTTCTGTACCGAACATTTTAAACCAATTTTTCGGAATTAAATCTGAATTAATTCAATTAATTTATTTGCACTGATAAGCTTAATGCTTTTTATGCCTATGCACACTGTAATTTTTTTTAACAACTGGTCAACCAAAGATCAAGCCTACGATTGAGAAAACAATTTAAAGTATACGAAGGAAAGAGAATACGAAGTAAAAGCAATTATGGTTATCGCTGATATGGTTTCTTAGGGTGCTTTTAAATTAGACGCTTATAGAACAGCGTGTGAGTGGTGCCACAGTGGCGCTACAGCCCGTGACCATCAGGATGGCTGGTCGCATTCAGTGTATATTCAAGAATTGATACCTTTTCTAAATAACTTACAAAGTGGCCGCCAGCCATCTTGATATCAGAATGGCTAGTCAATTATTTTTTTAAATTTCTCAGAATATATCAAAGGTAGCAAATAGATAGTCATTCTTGAATATACACTCAGTGCCAGATGCCACAGGCGACCAGCCATCCTGACGGTCACCTACAGCTCCACTTCTAATTTTCATACAATATTTAAGCGCAGGCCACACCGGACAAGAAACTAACTAACTTAGGTCACGTAGTTGCAAGTAAAGGTAAGCTGAGAAAATAAGTAGTAAGTAGTGACTATGGTACGTTCGCGGGTGAAGGGCGGCAGAAGGGCGCCATATTTTACATAGCTAGCGGGATTAGTTTAGTTAGCTCGGTTAGCTTAGTTCGCGGTGTGAACCGAAGTATGAAAATATGCTCTGGCTACATAAGCTAAGCTAAGTTAGCTTAACTTCGTTCACGGTGTGGCCTGCGTATTAGAAGCGCATTTGCAGTTGCAGCGCCACTGGTGTAACATGCGCACGCCACTTTTGCAGTCACAATTAATGACGCGCGCGCCACAGTCGCGCCACTGCAGCGGTTCTATCAGCGACTAATTTTAAAGTGCCCTTACAATTTAAAATGCCTTAAAATGAAGTTAAAAACCTGACGACCACTAAAACTTCCATATCCGAGCGTTTCCCGATCGCGAGATATTCAAATGTCTTTGATGTTACAATGTAACAAATAAATATAGTGATATGTTTAGCCAAATGTTTTTTACATATCAGATTTCAGATCTCATTGAGATCTTTCTTATGGGAGAGGTCTATTTCATCCGGTTCTTAGGGCAATATTTTTAACTTTAGAGAAGAATAGACCTTATTTTGAGCACACACAAGAGGGACAAAAGTTTAAGCAAACACACCAGGTTTGATCAGTCAAAGCTCTAAAGAATGATATTGGCTATATATAACATTCATATTTTTTAAGCACTTCGTGAGGTCTTTCCGCGTGACATCCCTACACTAAAGTCGTAATAATTGAAGACTTGTAACAAAATAATGCATGTGGAAACTCATAAAATATTCAGCGTACCGTGATTTAATCCAAGACACTTGATTGTTTGTGTAGTTGGAAGTGTAAATTTGGTACAATTTATAGAAATTTAATTTAACGGAACAATGAGAGGATATAGCACGGCGTTACATTTTGGGATGAACAAAGAGACAGTGTTTTACAAAACAATGCATATTGTATTTTTGATTAATAGGTAATGGTAATTATCTATTATTTTTTTGGTTGTCTTAATGATAGCCTTCTACGACCACAAACGACATGATAATTTTTATGAGCAGCAACAGGTTGAGTGTACCTCAAATTGATTTTGTTAGAAACGGTCATGTCCATTTTAAAAGTCTTTCTTATTCAAAATTACATAACGTAGTAAGAAACCTGTTATTTAGTGTATGTCGTGTTCATCAATTTAATAATTTATTTGCCAAAAATATGATATGACAATGTAACTCGTATGGGAGGCTACGGCACACCAACAAGAGAGCTGACTCCGCATCTGAGCTGTTGGAAAAACAAAAGCGTAATAAATACCAGGACCTCAGCTCCGATCACGTATTTGCACCTTTCGGAGTGGAAACCCTTGGCCCGTGCCGTCTCGATGCCCTTCATCTTTACAAAATTTTATTAAAAACATTTATAGATTGTCTGGGAAACCCAAGGACCGGCAGCTACCTTATGCCCAAGTTATTAGCAAAGCTATATAAAGGGGAAACGCTGCCAGCATCTCGGGGACGTTGCCGCGGGGACCCATTTTTATTCACATATAATTTTAATCCTAGTTTTAGTTTATAGTATTTTAGCTTTTATTGTGTTTTTATACCTTAGCTGTCTAAATAAATGAATGCTTAGTGTAAATTATTAATTAAATTGTTATGTGATTTTTAGCTTATAATAAGGATACAAATCTCCAATAACAATCCCGTTATGATAATTATACTGGTGACATTACAGGTATATGGGACTTGTCAACTTATGTCTCAGGGTGACAGGCGCAGTGGCAGTGTCCCTCAGATCTTTGCGATTTAAAACTCTGAGTGGCACAGCAACTGTTACGAACAGGCGTGTAGTTTACCACCAGGAGCACGATTTGTTCGTCCCGTCACTTGTTATTATAAAAAAAAACTTGGTAATTAATGTAAATGGTTATAAAACCAAAGTAAACAATGTGATTCTCCCAGCACAGGCTAGACAGTCCTTGACATCGTGGAACTGTTCTTTCAAACTTTGGACAAGAGATGGCCACCTGTTCCTTCCTTCAGGTCACCAACCGGCAAGGTGGAGCATTCAGGGATTTTTAGTTGGGTGGCGGGGCAGAATTTCACGGGTGGCTTTCCCGCTACTTGGGCCCCCAAGTTCCCACTGTCGGCCAGTGGTGCACCGTGCTTCCCGCTCCCCTCCCGCATCCCGCTAGTCTCCGACCGAAGCCTACCACCAGCAGTTGTGCTCTTTTTAGCACCACTCAGGGGTCACTTGTAGAGTATCGAGGGTAAACCTACGGAAGCGAGCAACGCAAACCCCTAAACTTTCAAGCAATAGCAACTAAGGCAAGGTTATATGTAACGTATATATATCGTTATGTGTAACACTGAAATATATTAGTTCCGACACTGTAAATGAGCATAACAAACCTTTGTTTGTTTCAGGTTGCTCTAATTTTAAGGATAAACGGTGCATGCAGGAGTACAGAGCTCATGAATATCATCACAAAGGACATAGGAAATCATAAATATATTTATATAATATTATACTTTTAATATTAATTAATTTTAGGAAATGAAACTATTTTTCCGAATTTAAATCGCGTATATTTGTTTTTTCAAACAAACCGACGTTTCGGGCCCTTTACAGGTCCCATGGTCACCGTTGACTGAGGTGGTACAGTCTTCGACCAGTTATGTCTAATATTGATGCAAACCGCGATTTAAATCCGGAAAAATAGTTTCATTTCCTATGGGTAACAATCGCGAAAACCTAAGAAATTAATTAATTTGTTTTTTCTACTTTTTTCATTATATATCTTCCTCTCTGTAGTTTCTTATTATTTTCTCGCATTGTTTGAGAAAAGCACTATACACGCCTTGGCCGGAATGGGGATTGCTTGACTCATATTAATACAAGGCCTCGCTGGCTCTCGACCTTGTAACTCACTCGTCCAGCAATCCCTTACTTCCCGGCCTCTGCAGTAATGTACCTAAAAATTTGAGGCTATTGAGTATTTTCTATTTTATTTTAATTTTTATCGTATTGGCAATCTTTTGTATATTTGTTATCAACTTATGACGATCCTTGATGGAGAATGACATTTGATATGTAATTTAATGACAACAATATTATTATTAATGAATTGTTAATTTTCTAATTATTGTTTTATATTTTATTGTTATTTCTAGTGTATTTTTCTTATAATTTTTTTTTTTTTTGTTTGACAATCTCAATATAATTTTTCATACTTTGACATGTAGTCATTGACTTACAATTAATATGGACGTCGGGTCCGCGCTAAAAAGTGTCCGAACTTATAGGGCGTTAAAATCGTATTCAGAGCGTCATTCACGCTTTAGTCTTCGTTTGTTCGACTGACTATTCCTTTACATGTCACTACGTTTACATAGGTTGACTTGGGACATTTTTTTCGTGGTTTTTGTATTAGACCCGTCGTCCATTTATTTGTAAGTCAATGCATGTAGTGCAATTTATACTGTAATATTATATTTGAGAAATAAATGAACCTGAATCATTATGCAATGATTGCATAAAATACTGTTTGCGATCAAATATTTTATATACTTTTTTATCAAATATTGATTTTACTGAGAGCTTCCTTCTTCCATTTATAATATTATGTTTTTACTAACTATAGTCGTTATAGTACAATGTCTTTGATTTAAGATAATTACTTGTTTATGTGAGTTATTTGTGCGCTTTTATTGATTAAAATCTTGTATTAATTAAATAAATAACAAGAATTAAGTTTTTATTTTTCGGATCGAGAATGAAAATCGTATTTTGTTTTGCATTCCTGGACATTTTACAACGGTCCAAAATTAAAATAATTGTGACCAAGCTTTGAATAAACATACTTCACATTTGGCGAAAATAACATAAGATTTGGCTAATGTCAAAACTAATAGGCATGCGATAAATGAATTGCATGCTATGGTTTTTTCGTAAACTTGTCATGATTACAACCTACGATCGTTTTCTTAATAGGCCGCACAGCACATGACAACTTTTTTTAATAATACTAACTAATATTGACGGGACGAACAAGTCGTGTGTCTGGTAGAAAGCGACACATACATATGTCCCTAACAGTTCCAGTGCCACTCAGAGCTTTAAATCGCAAAGATCTGAGGGCACTGCCAATGCGCTCGACATCCTGAGACATAAGTTGGCAAGTCCCATGTGCCTGTTATTTCACCAGCACCCTTACCCTTCGAAACCGGAACGCAGTAATGTTCACATCACTGCTTGGCGGCAGAAATAGGTAAGGTGGCAGTAGTTACTTCCCTGGACGTACCTACTGCTACATAAACTTTAACTTACTGTTACAGAAACGAACCTTAATGTGTGTTTGGTAGTATGGGATAAATAAGATAGATGGCATTTATTTTAAAAACGGAACATATTCGTGAAATTGATATAAGCGCCATCTATATTGTTTGTGGCGTACTGCCTGCTTGTAATGACACAAGAATGCTACGTGCAATTCTACAAAAAAAAATAGTGTACGCTTCCCTTGTGTTACAGGTTCCCAACTCTGTCTTTTTGGAATCTAATGTTTTTAAGCATTTTGATGAAACCATACCAAATAATATGATCTATCGTAAAGCTTATTAACCCCTACATTGACCTCCTTTTCAGCATCGTATAAAAATATAGCATACGTTGAAAAATTCACGTTTCCGTGATTCGTGACTTCATGGCACCTTGCTACCATTACACTGATGTCTTTACAAAACACTTTTTTATGCTAAAACACGAAATTATAAACTTACGATGGGTTAACATAGTTCTACTTGTAGTAGAGATCTCTAAGTAGAACCCGCCTAGATCAACTGCGGTCGTCAGTTTCTACTGCTAATCCTGGATTGAAGAGTAGGGAGACCCAGTCCAATAACGTACATCTGATAAATCTTCCACATCTACTTTAATACTTTGCCATTTTGCGAACTCAAATAGACCACGTACCACGCAGGTACCACGCGGTGTTAATGGTATCGTGGTTATAAGACCCATGACGTTATTTATTACGAAACACGGGAGAGGAAATTTCATTGCAATATCTCTAATTACAATTGAATGAAACTGATTATTCCGTAGATCAGGGTTCCTTAACCCATTTTCTAGTCATGGACCCCTCTCAAAATATTAAAGATACCACGGACCCTTTCCGAAAAGATGAAAAAACTAGAGTTAGATTTTACTAGCTTATATTGTTTGCGATTAAATGTTATTTACATATGAACACTTAGTGTGACGGTAGCTGGTCCATTATGTTAGGTTGGCCTCTTAGGGGTCCATGGACCACATGTTAAGAAACCCTGTCGTAGATGAACTTAGTAAAAAAAAATTTTCGGAACTTTGTGATTTTTATTTATCGGACGAAGTTTAGTCAATCTTGTTTTGGGCCCTATAATTCACTACCGGTATCTTCAGTTTTCATCAATTAACAAAATTATAACTTTATTACGAAAACCCGACCGCTAAAGCTTGTGGAATTACATCTATTTGTCAAGTTTTATTAAAATTGGTTTACGGAAACTTAGTCAAATCAGAGAAACCGTATTCATTGCAGGTGGAATATTGTCTTCAAATTCGATGGGGCTATTATTGAGGTAATATTTCGAACAAAAAAGAATAATTGAAATCGGACACAAATCTCGGATTAATAGCGAACATACACACGAAAAAAGTCATTTGAACCTTTTTTTAAGTCTTTTAAAAACAAGTTAAATTAGCATTTTTTAATATCGAAATACTGATTTTTTCCGTGTTGTCGAAATACATCAAAACATCTATTTTGGGTCTCACTTCACCTTAAAGATGCAACGTGGTAATGCAATGGTCATATTGTTACTAAACTAATTTGCACTAAATGATAATCAACTTAAAAAGTAGGTAAAATTTGAAGTATTGTGCTATTCACATATTTTAACAGTAATAACGTATGGGTTTGCTCGTAATCTTACTATATCAATTCAATATTTAACTCTAACATGTACGTATTGTACATTAGTTTTGGAAATAAAGTTACGTTTAAATAGCATTAGAGCCCCTTGTGAAAGATTTCGTCCAGGGAAGTACCTAATTTGAAGGGTGGTGCTGGTAAAATTACAGACACATGCGACTGTCAACTTATATCCCAGAGTGACGGGCGCAGTGGCAACGCCGCCCCTCAGATCTTTGCGATTTAAAACTCTGAAAGGCACTGTTATGGACAGGTGTGTCATTACCATCAGGCACCGACTTGTTCGTCCCATTACTTGGCATCATAAAAATAAAACATATTAATGTTGCTTCCTTTTTATAATTAGCAATGCGTAACGCGACGTGTAACGTTGCGAAACACGGAAAAACAATAATCCGTTACCCACCGTGGCGAACTCGTAACAAGAAATCTGCAATAGGTCCCAGATTCTACAAACACAAGTGTTTGTAGTTTTGTGGGCAAGCCCATAAATCTGTTACAAGCGACAAAATGTTTTGTAAACGACTGAAACTTTTTTATTGTATAATGAATTGTACAGTGTAAGTAGCAGTTCCCACGCCTTTCCACTTTCCTCGTCGAAAGAAGTTTTCGACGAAATTGTAAGTTGCAGCGCTTCTAGAAATTGTGCCAAAAGTGTCAATCGCGCGGCCGTCGCGCGGCTGCAGTGCGTCTAGAATTGTATGAAAAGTGACAATCGCGCCCTAAAAGTGAAGGAGCCTGTCTGAAATTTCAAGAAGTCGCACAGGCAAACAGACAGTTTTAATTATCTTATATCATATTATAGTACTCCAACCGAAACAAAATCTATTGTACCAATTTTGACGTTTTTCTATTGTTTAAAATAATTGTCATAGGTCACCTATAAATACTTGTTGGCACATTCAATAACTCACAGAATTAGAAGTATTTTTCGACCAACCAATAGCCCTATTTGCGATTAAAATATGAACTTTATTCTTTAACTAAACACATAATATTATTTACTAGTGAAAATTTAAAGAATGATTTTCCATCCATAGCTGCTATATGCCTATGTTCATGTTTAATTTGCACATTTAACCATGGAACACTAATTCTCTATTGCATAGTTGCTTGTCCACTACAACTGGTGGTAGGGTTTGACTCTGTATAGAACCGGTGGGTACTACCACTCTACCTACAGCACCACGGTGTTCCAGTTTAATTGGCAGGGAAACGCGCTATCACATAAAAAGGAAACTTAACATCATAAAATCGAATTAAATTATTTATTTCATATTATCAATGTGACAGTATTGCAATTTAAAATATAATGTCAACGAATAATATGTTCGTTAATAATATAAACAGCTATAAATAATATAAAACAAAATAGTATAAATAAAAAATGTCGACGGTAAATAAAAGTAAAATTCCAATTGCTTCGAAAAAACTTCTACACTGTAAAATTCATTATCCAATGACCTTTCATTGGATAATGAAAGCTTTTCAACTCCTTTGTTTCAGTCGAATATAAAAGATTTCGTCATTAGTAACAAATTTGCGGGTAGTTCGTACGTCTTGTTCAGAGAGGCTTCTTAACTTTCAACCTATACAGCATTGGACTTTTACAAGTGTACCTCGCCGTAGCCTTATAGCCGGCATAGGATAGGGTAGAATGACTTAACTTATTTCATATATCAATGTCCGGGGCACACACCTGGAACACCCAAAGCAGAACCAATTTAGAAAATTTCATTCAACCCGGGACCTCCTCAATCAGCACTCACAGTATAAACCGATGAGCCACTGATATAATTTCCACTGAGGTTATTCGTTTCTAGGGGTAGTTTTGCAAAATTTGAAAAGGCACAACTTACTTATCTATTGAAGAATATTTATTCCAGAGCATGCGATATAGTCCACTGTCCTAGGAGGCCAGGATGTTGCATAACATAATGAATTTAGCTAAACCTAGATTATAATATTTCAGTATCGCACCTGAGGTCGGGATACCATTTTTGCCCCTTCGCACCATTGCATTGGTGTAATAAGTCCACATTTGAAAAATTACAAATTTCCAGAGGCTTAAACATTCTATGATGCAAATTAGTCGATAACTTTGTAAGCTTAATTAAGAATTATGTGAAATTGTATATATGTATATAGTTATTCGTTCCGAGGCTATACAAATCCAGTATCCTCGGATTCACTTCGGATGTCGCTTGTGCACTAAGTCCGTTTCGAAGCCGAGAAAATACGACCGTCATTTCTCAAATTCAGAACAGCTACGAATCGGACGTTGTGCATAAACGCTCTTATACAATTTCACATGAGTATAAATTTCACACGTATGAATTGTTGTAATGTAGTTCGGGTTATTTTTTATGATTTTCATCTGACGAAACCACTTTTGACGTAAGGATATGATCACATAACAATGGCACGAAATATTTTGAATGTACTTCGATGGCCCAACGGTTTACACTGTTGGTGTTGGATGAGGAGATCCCATTCCCGGTATAACCAAGATGGGACATGAACTATTCTAAATTGGTTCTGGTCTGGGTGTTCTGTGAAGGGCCCCAGAATGAATTCCGTTGCTCTGGTACTCATAATACAGGAAATTTCCTAGAATAAGGCTATTATTATTATTAATTTATTGAACAGCTATTATTTGTACGTGCACTAAACATCTTATTTATTAAACTAGTGTACATAAAACTCAAGAATAAATTTTAAAATGTGTACAAGTGAAGAAAAATCCAGTTACATTCATATAATAATTACAATTGTGTTCATAGTGCTCTTTATATTCGACGCCTGCGGGTATAATCAAAAGAAAGATGGAGTAATTTACATACTCATATGGACACAGTTATCAGAGGAGTTCTATTTTCTTGAAATGGGACAAAACCCTTTCCGCAGCTGTGCTTACAGCAACTGCTTCTTGACTAACGACAAAAAATATTTTAAAAGTATACTAGATTTTAAAGTGCTGATGTTGAATAATGTACATCTCGGTACAGGAACTATCGATTTACCGACAAATCGATCTTTAGAACAAATTTACTGCATGTACGGAGTGGAACCTGGGGCATATCATGCAATACCCATAGAATTCCACCAGTACTTTAATATGACCTTGACATATAAGCTCGCATCCAATATAACGCTCCCTTACATATTCGTAAAAAACGAATATGACGAAATAATTGGGCCGAAAATTAATATGAAATGGATGACATTGAGTGAAATGAATGAAACTAGTGATTATGTGAAGAGTAAACTGGAAGGCAAGCACATCGCAGCTGCATGGATTGTATCCCACTGCGATTCACCTTGGCGTCGAATGTACGCCCATACTTTGCAAAAAGAATTAGCTCGGTATGGACATGTTCTAGATATTTACGGGCGATGTGGTACAAAACAGTGTCCTAAAGATAATATTGTTTCGTGCGGTAATATTCGGTGTCCTCAATACAAGGGAATGGATGAATGCTTCTCATATATAGAATCAGATTATTATTTTTATTTATCCTTTGAGAATTCGTACGGTGAAGACTATGTCACTGAAAAGCTTTTGCACGCCTTAGAACACTTTGCTGTGCCCGTGGTATTCGGTGGAGCAGATTATACCAGGTACGTGTATAATGTAATAGTTTAATTTTATTTTATTTCATTTTAAAATATTAATTTCAATCAACAAATTCACTTTTATCTGCCTAGTCAGCCTGAAACTTGGCATGAATATTCATCACTTCAAGTACTCTTAGTACTTTTAAACTTTAATTATACTCGAAAGGGATGAAACGGAGACTATGCTAGTTTTTGAAGTTGCTTCTCAATTAGTGATGTAATTGTTCACTTCACAATGCTGCGGTAGGGAATGGAAGTGAATGTTTGGAATGTATAGTAGCATATACCATAATGAACTTTAAGTCAGTTGATAAAACTAGATACGAGCCATAAAACAGGTCGCGTGTCTTTCGGAGTATTCTTGCGCAGAGTCGACAATTCCCACATCTGCCGTTTCGTATCTGGTTTGTACCTTACACAATTGACATAAAGTTAATTGTGCTATGTACAATTTCGTTACAAAACTTCGCTTCCATTCCCTTCAGCAGCAACGTAAATTGAGCCTAAAGCAGAGATGCAGCAAATAAATATACAAGTCAACAAATCTTTAGATCAAATAATCAACAGTAAAATTTCCTAAAATCGATACCTCCAGTGAACACTACGCCAACTTTATTTTTTGGTCGTTTTCTGTTATTTTTGTAAACAGCCATATTTATTTATTAATTATGCTCCCGAGTTTTGTGAACAAAAATAAAAAAAAATTGTGAAAAACAAACGAAACAAAAAGGCAATTAAAAAAAAGTAATTTTGTGGAAAAAAAAACAGTATAGGCCCAAAAATTATGTTGACGCACTGTCTAATGGAGATATCGAAGTGTCGTCTCCATCTCGTTTTGCCTATACACATCGTTCTCGAACAAACTAAAAATAAAAGGGTTTATTAAAAAAAAAGGAATCATTTAATTTTTAACAGTGCCTTTAGTGAAACTAACGTTTTCGAGTTTTATTACAATATACCAGTTTTTTGCATCTTAATTAAAGATGGCGCTAGTTCGACCGGAAGCCTTCTGAATTCACAAACTTTTAGTTTTTCCAGTTCACAATCCTACCGTACCGTCCGTTCACCTGGTTTTGTTATTAAGTACGGATAATTTTTTGTATTATAACAGTAATTTGAAGTGAATAATGCACCTTCAAACTAACCCGAGTTGTGAATGAAAATAAAGCTTTTGTGATAGATAATAAAATGTGAAGTGATATTGAAATTATAATAAAAATATTGAAAAAGCGTAACGTAGGTTAATTAAATTAATGTAGAATAAATATTATAGTCATCAGGTGCTCGTTGGCATTGTTAATTAGCGTTCACTGATCAAACAAACAATAATTCTGTTAAAATTTTAAACGACTACGTTTAAAAAGTAATATTTTTCGTTACTTATCTATTAAGATGCCAATGCTTCACGACCGGATACTGTTGTATATTGATATTAAAGGTGTTGTCTAATTTACTTTACAGATTCATGCCTGACGGAATATACTTGAATGCCAATGTTTTGGAACCTTACCAATTGGCGGACAAAATGGTCGAAATTATGAGTGACAAAAACCAATACTATGAATTCTTTAGATGGCACGACCATTATAGTTTTCACTACGCTGGCGAAAATGGGTACAGAGAAAAATACTGTGAATTGTGTGCCTTCCTTAATAATAATATTAACAAAACAAGCATTATAGGTTTCATTGCCGAATGGTGGAACGAAGCACAACCTCCCTGGCCATCACCGGATGCGCCTATGGACATACAAACCGACTTAGAGCGGATTTTGACGAGTGTGATAGACTTCTTGAATCCGTCCTCGGATTATTGATAAATACAGTCTATGATGAAAATCACGAAAATATTTTTGAAATATAAATCCAGGTAAACGGACATAGCCTAAACACTTAAGTTACAGTGGTACGAAAACATAGGAGATGGGGCTAAAGTGTTCTCGAGTGGGCAGACCACCTACAAAGTGGACAGATGATTTGGTGATCTTTGGGGAGGCTATATTGAACAATGGATGATGATGAACATGATGACATTATATTATATATATGTTTTTCTATGATACCAAGTGAAGTTGCAGCTGCCACTTTACCTATTTCTGCCGCCAAGGAGTAATGTTAGCATTACGGCGTTCCGGTTTTGAAGGGTAAGGGTGTTAGTGAAATTACAGGCACATGGTACTTGTTAACTTATGTCTTGTTCATCTCGTCAATTGGTATTATAAAAAAAGCGCTGCTCAGACCTTTAAGTCGCAAAGATCTGAGGGGCACTGTCACTGCGCCCTTCACACTGAGACGTAATGTTCACGTTACCGCTTGGCGGCTAAAACGGATAAGGTGGCAATACTTCCCTGGACGAACTCTTTCACAAGGAGCTATATCTACTGTTACTGGTATTATAGAACTATACTTGTCAACGAAACTAGGCTGTCGATTTGGGTAATCTGCTCTCAAGGGCGGAAAATTGAAAGCAGAGAAACTATCCACGTGATGTAACAAGGGGGAAAGGGATTTTACCGAACAGTTACAGTACCATTCTCATTGCTTTAAGTATTTGCAACAACTACGTTCGAAGATTCATAATATCTGCTGGTTCGTTCCGTAGCTCAGTTGGGAGAGCACGTACGGTATGGTGAAGACGCTGATTCAAATCCAGCCGGATCAAAGGAATTTTTCTTACTGTACCAACTTTGAATGAATAATTACAGCAACAGAGGAGTAATTTCAAAAAATTAAATAACAAAAATTGAATAACATATAATAAATCGTATAGTAATAAATAGTGATATTAAACTTAATATTACAATAATTATATACAATCATTGATGCTTGATACTAAATAAATGCAATGTAATTTAACATTGACAGAGAAAGAATGAATAAGTGTAGCAAGTGTGTTATAAGTGAAATAATAAGTGAAAATATAATGGAGAAAGAGTGAATGTCAGTGTGTTATGGGTATAACATTGAAGTAACTAAATAAACATTGAAAAAAAATTTAGAGCACTAATTAACTACCAACAATACCCACAGTGCAATGTAGATTCATATTTTACTCCGCAATATTATGTAAAGTGAGAAGTGTTTTTTGTTTACGGGATAAGTGCCGCCATGTCTTTTAGAAGTCCGTAAAATAAATGTAAATTCTCAAATGTTACTATTTAAACTTTAGCAATTTTATTTAAAAGTCTGTGTGATTATATAGTATATAGAAAATAATAATCATGCACACTCGAGCACAGATTTTTAGACGTCAGATTTTCGACATTCATACGTCGAAACAGATAGATTGGTTTACTTCAGTTAATTTCACAGTTTAATGACGTACGGCATTTTGCTTTAGGGTAATGCCGACGATATTAATACAATCGTTGTCCTGCAGAAACGTGCGATTAGAGCAATTTACAATTTATAATCTATATTCTTACACTAAAGTCATAGCACATTTATGAAAATGTTGTTTCTGTGAAGAAAAATATACATATTTTCTTAATAAAAATAGTGACAGACATAACATTAACACGAGGAATAAAAATAAACAAGCTGTTCTTGACAGTCGTCTCCACAAAGTCTAAAATTCATTTAAGGGGCAATGCAATAAAAATTTTAATAAGAGTTTAATAAGATTCCGACTGATATTCAAAATTTGCCATGTGCAAGGTTTAAATCTATAGTGAAACAAAAACTTTACACTAAAGGTTATTTACAGCTTCTGAGTACTTCGATGACGAAAATCCGTGGTAGTGACCCGTTTAGCTCTTTCAGGTGTTCTCGGTCTAAGATGTTTAAATTAAATATTGTAATGATAAATTTATCCAAATGTATATTTACAAAGAGCGACCCCTAGAGTTTCTTGCTCATACTTTACGAACGAGCAGCAGAGTTTAATCAGTATGACGATTTCAAGTGTAATTAATTGCCTTACCTATGAAATAAAGATTATTTGATTTCGACTCAAATCAAACTAGTCATTTGGATCGTCCTAATGGGTGACCTGGAATTGAATTTAAATGTATAGTTTTTCGTGCTATTGACCCTGACCCTGACCCTGTATGAATAAAAAACTCTATGTGCCGGAGACAGCAGTCACCGATGGGTTCACGGTAGTGTTCAAATGCGACCGCATTCCCACCGGAAAGCCACGATGACGCGAAACCCCGTCAGGTTTTTGTCGGTACGAGTCCGATATAACTGTCGCCTCCTGTGGCGGAGGGATTCTATCAGGATTTCCTGACTTAAAAGAGGCTTTTTTTAATTAAAAACCTAGTGCGCATTTGACTTCCTTCTCACGATGGAGCGAATACTACTAAATAATGCCTATTCACTCTCGCCTTGAAAATGTCCACTTATACCGTTCAGGGAACAAGTCTGCAGGCAAGGGATTCCACTCCATAGCCGTTCGATATATAAATGTGTAAGCAAAACGCTTCGTACGAATCCTTGAAATATCCACAACATAGGGATGCAACCCCAGCCTACGTCTGGTCCCCGATGATGGAAAGGGGAAGGCGGAATTAATTCGTCCGATTCCCTCGCACACTTTCACTAGCAGGCAACTTTACGGTGATATTCAAGGCACTGCAGCTTCGCCTCTACTAATTCCGAGTCACCTGTAAGCCTCTTGACGAGCTTGTCGATTGAATCCAAGGTGACCAGGTGGTATGTAGCAGAGCCATTCCGTAGGTGGCAGCAGTAGTCCACACATGATCGGACTTGTGCTTGGTACAGCTGAAGCACCCGTCCCGGTGTGAAGTAACGAAATCCAAAGGCTGATGCTTGATTGATTGACATTTCTTTGACAAAAGAATTGATACTTTTAAATGTTGTTATTGCTAAATTGAAAAGCAAAAAAATAATCTCAATTAGACATAATTGAATAGTAAATTTAAAAATATGATCAGACGAAAAATACTTTCAATTATAATAATAAGTTCGAATCATTTACGTACTTACTTAAAATATGCCAATAATTAATACAAGTGTGTTAATTACCTTTATTAAATCCTCATTTACCTATAGTTTTTTTCACGTACTCGTTTCCTAATTTATGAATTAGAGGGCGAAATTTATACATAGGTCTGTGATGTAAAGGTATTTAACTGGGTGACCAAATACTTTCATAGATTTCTCATAGATGGCGCTACGGCTAAAAAGTCGTTGAAAACCAAATACAAAAGATTCAACAACAAGCATATAGAGAATTTCATGAGGTCTGCTGGTTCATTCCGTTGCTTAGTTGGCATAGCGTCTGGCACGGTTTGCTGGAAAACGTCGGTTCAAATCCGGCCGGATCGAAGGAATTTTTTCTAAGTGTTTGATCTTTGTAATAATTATAACAAACTAGTGGAGTCATTTCACAAAAATAATTGAATATCAATTCAATAAATATTTAATTACAATTAATAGCGACATCTCTAGCCAGGGCTAGTAGTTGTAAAGGTATCTAACTGGGTGACGAAATACTTTCATAGATTTCTCATAGACGGCTAAAAAGTCGTTGAAAACCAAGCACAAAAGATACAACAACAAGCAAAATTTATGTATTTATTTTATACAATGTACACTAATAGAGATAGGGTAAAGAATGGTTCGTTTATGATTCCATATTTTCAATGTTCTACGTCAACATACAGATAGATTCTGATAAACATAACAAGAGGCTCAAGTGGTAGTGCTAGTGATGTTGTTAATGCAAAAGTGATCATATGAACATTATGACCAAAGAATAGGTAGTATCTACGCACGACGGCCCCGTAAAGTTACAGTATGCACTTTTTAAGACATGTGGGACGGGGTGGGATGATTTGCGTCGTAATAAAATTTGTAAGATTCGGGTCGTAACTTCTCATTTATTTATTATATTACTTATTGCACAGGAAAAAGCACAGATTACATTTATGAAAAGGAAAACACAAACAAAAGGTACTGCTTTTGTCTATAAGGAATTTCTTCCAGCAGACCTGAATACAGAACAAAATATCTATATTAACGGGCTTACGTGCACAAGAAAACTAAATTATGTAATACAATATTAATAATATTAAACTATTATAAACTAGATAAACACTTAGATAAATACATATTTCATAATAAGATACGCATAAAATGGATGGAACAGCAGATAAATAATGCTCCTTAATTCTTAATTTAAAAGTAGCTAACTTCTCCTTTTTTATTTTAATCAACTTCTTTCACAAAAACCATGAGGCACGTATAAAAACAAAATTCTCTCTCCTGTCCTATTCCTATCTCTCCACCGCTCTTCTTCTTCATTCTCTCACTCACTCATTCCGCTCTTTCACTATTGTCATTCACGTTTATTGTAACGTTAAATTCCCAATTAGATTTTTATGGCTACGTTCATCATTAAATATCCTACATACATAAAGAAATGTACAGTTACTCACACAATTTAAAGGTACTAAAATACAAGTCGCGTCCAATCGGCTAGTCTGGAAATCTTTTGGGAAGCCTATGTTCAGCAGTGGACTTCTTACGGCTGATATGATGATGATGAAAATATAAGTCATCATAATGAGCCTCCTATGCGCGATATGCGTCACACTACAGAGGTCTTTCTTATGTAGATAAAGTGTCAAACCACTATGAGTACCAGAGCAATGAATGTTTATGGAATTTACTCCGGGGCACTGCCCAGAATACTCAGACTAGAATCAATTTAGAAAAGTTCAATTACCAAATTGGTACTACCAGGAATCGATCCTGGAATCTCCTCATCCACATTGCATTATGTTATGGGCAGGCGTGTCGCAGACCACCAGGCGCACGACTTATTTGTCACTTGATATTATAAATAATCTCAGTACAGGGTACTAAAAAAACCGACCTCAAAAGTTTGTGGAATTACAACTATTTGCCCAGTTTTATTGGAATCGGTTACCGGAAAGTGCGCGAAACCGGATTCATCCCCTAGTTTGCCACCCTTAGAGGTGGAATATTTTCTTAAATTTTAAATGGGACTATACCGAGGTACCTTCTTTCTAACAAAAAAAGAATCATCAAAATCGATTCACAAATTACATTAAATATATATTATATAAATTGTATTTTATATCATATAAACATTGACTTAAAATTATATGGACGACGGGTCTATACAAAAACCACGAAAAAAATGTCCCAAGTCAACCTATTCGAAATTTAAATTGTTATGTCATCGCAGTATCGCGCTGTCCGTAGAACAAATGACGACTAAAGCGGAGTGTCGCGCTCTGTATACGATTTTAGCGCCTTACAAGTGCGCACACTTTTTAGCGCGGACCCGACGTCCATATATTTGTAAGTCAATGCATATAAAATGTAAATTATACAAAACAAAATACAGTCGAATTGAGACCCTCCTCTATTTTAAAAAAATGTTGAATAAGGATTTTTTAAGAATGACGTATTGACCGGTGTGTGTGTGGTTTATTACTTTTTTTTTATTCATACTCCGAGGAATACATAGAAAGCTAAATGAATAATAACCTATTGACTCGACAAACAATAATAGAGTGTGTCTCATTGTTCTCAATAACATTTTAGGTTATTTTATTGTTACTAGTAAATTTAGGTAAATACCTAACTACCACATCAATCAAAAATCAAGTATTAGCATTAATCAGCAATAAAATTCTGTACTTAATGAATCAAGAAATACTGTAACTATTTTTTTGACTTAAAACATGTCGGGCATGAACACAGTAGGTGGTTAAGGCTACATGTTCATTATAATTTATTCGGTTATTACTACTTTAGAACAAGGTAGCTTATAACAAGCTGTGAATTTAGTAACTTCGTCTTATCATTGTAACATTCGTAACGAGTACGTTGCAAATTATATTGCAAACTTTGAATTACAAATTTTTCATCTCCGTTCCTCGGTCGCCACAGAATATCACCGTTGGTTTGTTTTGCACCTACAACCTGACAAATGCTGATGGATCTCAACGTTTAGTATTAAGATTTACTTTATATTACTTGTCATAGGAGACCAAATAAACATTATTTTCTTTCTATCTTTCTTTTTAATTACACAAAACATCAATTAAAAAAGAGAGAAAAAAACGTTTGCAAAATCTGCAAAGACTTCATCTTATGCCGTCTGAGCGACATACATACATCCTTCATGAGTTTAAAAGGGGCGAGTTCCCTAGCCATACAGCCCAATTCCGATATCCAGTATGTTAGAAATAGATTTCCATTATGATTCACAAATAAGTAATGCATTGATAGTTTTTCTTGATATTCCACAGGGTAACATATTGGGCCCTACACTGTTTTTATTGTATAAGACATTTATCTGGAGTCTTATGACAACGTCATAAGCCTTTGATGACGACCCGTCGTATACTTCTAGGCACAATTTAGGAGCAACCTTGAGATTATCATCATTATTTTAACAAAATCCAAATATTTATTTGGATGGATCGCAAAAGTTATTTAACTTTTGAGATCCGTTCTAGTGAAACAAAACTATTACTTACCTTTCATTAAAACTTTGTTCTTCGTACTTATTCGTGACGCTGCTGCAGATTGGCTCAAAGGAGAAACCAATATCCCAAATAAGAATCATAAAAATAAAAACTTGACTGCTGACATGCCTCCGGTTCTCCTAAACAAATATTGTCTTGTAATGAACATACGAAATTTACTTCTCGGCACATTAATGCCCCACCTAGAAAACAAAGCAATAGAGCTACGGAAATCTCACAGCTGCTTAATTCTGTTGTTTTTGGCTCCAAGATGTATTTACGTGGTGAAATTGCTAGTTTCAATGATGTAGGGCCGTTAATACCCTGAATAAATTCCCAATGCTCTAGGTCTAGGTGTAATAAAGCCACATATGATCGTACAACAAAAGTGCATTGGCTAAATGATAATGGCTACGAAGGTCTACAACAAACTTCCACATATAAGAAATAAGAAATAAGAAATAATAAATAGCGATCTGCCCAATCAGTCAGAATTTAAGAAATTATTATTTAATTACCTTAATGCTATGACATTCTACAATATTGAAGATTGCTTATGAAATTTAAATTCAATATTATTAAATGTGTTATTGATATATTCTACTATTGTTATTGTCTCATTAGTATTTATACAATACAATACAACACAATACAAAAATAAAATTAAAAAAAGATTTATTTCCGTCAATCACTATTCCACCCTGTATGACGCCAATAGAGATTGGGTGTAATTTGTGATTGTTTACGTATGTGTGTGTCCATGGCGCTCGCGACACAGGATTTCCTAGTGCGGGGCTATCAGTGTATGCGTTATATAGATAACCAAAATTATAATAATACATTGCTGTTGGAATACATGGTTATTGTAACATGCCGCTTCCAGTACAGAGTACAGCATGTACAGAGCGGGACTGCTCACTTGACTCGTATCGTTTGTCGGTTCTTGTTATCATCCCGGCTGACTATGCGAATATCGGAGAATACCGAGTGGTAGTAGTTACTCTACTGACCTCCTTACCTATTTCCTCCGTCAAGCAGTAATGTGAGCATTACTGCGTTCCGGTTGTGAAGGGTATGGGTGGTGGTGAACTTACAGGCACATGAGACTTGTCAACTTATGTCTCAGGGTGATGGGCGCAGTGGCAGTGCCCCTTAAGATATTTACGATTTAAAGCTCTGAGTGGCACTGTAACTGTTATGGATAGGCGTGTCGCTTGCCACCAGGCGCGCGACTTGTTCGTCCCGTCACTTATATCGTATAAGAAAACCGCCTCTCCTAATTAAAAATTAAAAATTATATTTTAGGTGGGAGAGGCGAGAATCTTTAAATAACGCACACACTCAACATAGCCCCGCACTAGGGAAACGCTGAGTCGCGGGTGCCATGGCCACACACATAGACAACCACAAATTACATCCAAACTCACGAGAGAAATAATTGTATGCCATACAACTATTTCTCCCGACCTGGGAATCGAACCTGAGACCTCTGCGTGGCAGTCCGGCATGGTAACCGTTAGGCCACGGAGGCAGTTCTCTACAAAAGGATAACCAAAATAATAAAAATCATAATTTTAATTTTCTATGTGACTTATTACAAAAGCGGATATGTTTTTTAATTGTAAGTCAATGATGTTATAGTAATAATAATACGAGTATAACAATGTTGCACGTTGACTTATTTATATACCTATGTTTTACCAGTGTTCTCTATGCATTTAAGTTTATTATGAACATTGCATACTATTTGTAGAATTTAAAAGTATAATAAATTATTATAAAACTTTTTTATTTAATACTTTCAAATTATACGTTTACAATCTCTATTATGCCTTATATGTTGTCCGAGCTTATACTATCATGATAAACATTATGCGTCATAATAATAAGGTAGCCCCGTCGAACTTTGTAACAATTCATTTTGACATTGTAATTTTAAAGAGTTATTGCACATTTTAAGTTTAAGGCTTATGTAGTTGTGACCAGGCATACCCAATAAAAAAAAGTACCTAAGTAGAGCCATTATAATTCAATTCGATGACCTTTGCGCTGCGGCCGCTAGATAAGGAGGCCCCGGGTTAGGTTCCCGGTCGGATCTATATAGGATATGACCTTTTTTCTGTTGCTCTACCACTCAGTGTATACTAAATTCCTTGCTTTCAGGCCAAATAATTGACGCACACACTCATAACCCCGCACTTGTGAAACCCTTCGCCCTCAATTTTTCCGGTTGAAATAGGCAGAAATCATTTCAGATTTCCCGAAAAATGTCCACATACCCAAGTTACTACAGCACCTACTTTATTTCTTCGGCGTGTTTAGAGGAAGTTACCATTCCAATATTCTTCAAAATCGGCTAGAAATGAAACTATTTTTCGGATCTTATTCGCGAAATTTGATTTTTCAAATAAACGCAACTTTTCGGGCTCTATGCAGTTGACGGACAAATATAGTCTAAGTTTTCCTAAGGTTACCTCTAAGTTTCTCGAAATGAAGGAAAACATTGTGATGAAACCTGTACATCAAAGAAGGTTCACAACTTTTGTTGAATATTTTACATTTTTGGTCGTTTTGAATTTTAATATATTAGAATAAAGAGATTTTTCGTCAATATGTTTTAACTTTAAACTAGGCTGAATGTATGTAAATCTAAGTTATTGTCATTTGTATAAAATTTCACTGTTGTTAAAATTGTCTCTGTACCTTTCGTCACTTGCCTGTGCTAAAATAAACCGCGTTAATTTTTCTAGTATTTTGTTTTTATTTTAAATTACAAAAATCATTAGTGACCAGCCTATACTTAACAACTCTCGCAAAAACTGTGAAGTCCCCAATACGCATTGGGCCAGCGTGGTGGATAATGGCCTAAACTCTCGCCTGAGAGGAGACCCGTGTCCAGCAGCGAGACGTACACATAGGTAATGATGAACTACGTTCTTCTACGGCTTTTTTGGCAGCAGTAGAGCACCTTGTGAAAGAGTTCGTCCAGGAAAGTACTGCCACCTTACCTTTTTCTGCGATTTAAAGCTCTGAGTGACGCTGCAACTGTTATGTACAGGCGTGTAGCTTACCATCAGGCATACGACTTTTTCGTCCCGTCACTTGATATTATATAAAAAGCGTGTTACGTTCCTAAGCGACAAGAACGAAAAATCCATAACACTGTTTGTCATAGGAACCATGTTCCGACGTACACATTTGGATAAACTTCTCTCAAACAGACGGACAAAAAATAATAATATTACTACCTATCACTTCAACAAACAATATCCATTGTTCATATTAATTATTATAGCAATGCCTTTTCATTGTTTCAAGTAATCAATTTACTATAAAAACTTAACACAACAGTGTTATTATTATCAGTCATCCAAAGTGTCATGATCACGGCGGCGTAACTTAATGTTATAATTTACAAAATAAGATGTACTTAAATCTATATTTATAAAAAGCAAAACATGAGATCGGTTAACCGAAAGTGGGTGAAATCTAATAAATCGGATTGATTCCCTAATTTGCCACTTAGGTGGAATATTTCCTTCAAATTTAAATGAGACAACGACTCAGATACCCTTTTTCAAACAAAAAAGAATCATCGAAATCGGTTCATTAATGTCGAAGTAATCGCGTAAGATACAAAAAAATACAATTAAACTGAGAACCTTCTCCTTTTTTGAAGTCGGTTAAAAAACGATCTTATTGAACACGTAATGCGTAGGGAGCCGTAGCTAGGTATCGATAATTTTATTTATATTTTTTTGCGATAATTTAGAAAAAGTGAAGTTTAAAATGTTATAACACGATAAACGACCACTTTAGCACTTTTTATTTCATAAATGGAACGCAACAGCGGTTAAATGAATCTAATGTTTTATAAAGTCCTATTCAAAAACTAATCATCAAAATTATTATAACGGAGATGTGAAATGACATATTACACATGAATAGATGTAGAGTATAAAGAAAGACGTTAAACAGCACATAATAATAATAACGCAACACACTCATAGCCCCGCACTAGGGAAACCCTGTATAGCGGGTGCCATGGACACACACACAGACAACCACCAATTACACTCAGTCACGAGAGAAATAAATATAGGCCATTACAAATATTTCTCCCGGCCCGGGAATCGAATCCAGACACGGAGGCAATTCAAATTACACAACTAGCATATCAGTGAAAGTGCTAGACCGTTAATAGAATAACTGAATAAGCCATTAAACTACAATACAGTAATTTATTATTAAATATCTACAAATAACACTGACATCAAAACTAAAAAAAAGAGATAAAATGTTCTCCAAAAAGGTAAAAAGTCACTCGTATGAGACCGAAATCTAATTCAGAATAAAAAATTCACATATTCTATAGGTAAAATAAATTTACACTTGAAGACGTCATTGTTTAAGCTACTCGTTTACTGTGCTGACTTCTCTGAGAAGAACGAGCAAGAGACTCTAGGGATTGCTCTTTTCAAATAAACTTAATTACTATGTAATACACTTTGGAATCAAATTTGTGCGGAATCTAGACCAATGTCGTCTTTTCATACACCTTTATCTAACACGTAGCAGTAAAGCTCCTTGTGAAAGAGTTCGTCCAAGGAAGTACTATCACTTTACGTATGTCTGCCGCTTAGCAGTAACGTGAGCATGGTGGTGAAATTACGCGCACATAGGACTTGTCAGCTTATGTCTCAGAGTGACGGGCGCAGTGGTAGTGCCCATAATATCTTTACGATTTAAAGCTCCGGAACTGTTATGGATAGGCATGTCGCTTACGACCAGGCGCATGACTTGGTCGTCCTGTCACTTGATATTTTTTAAAAAGAGCAATCGTAAATTGTTAGGTAAAATTTTAATTTAATAAAAATAATATTATATTTTATGATTTCATAAATTAATAATTAAACTAGAATCAGATACCCATAGATTTTAAATAAATAATACTAAAATAGGAAATAATCCTTTATTGAAACTTAAATAATTTGCCGGTATTTTAGTTCTTTAGGTGGTATGTAGTCTATCTTAGTTGCAGCATCAGATCAAGGTTACCATATTATTGTTATGTTATCAAATTTCTGTAACATAATATATTTCAAGTCGATCGGGCAAGCTGAAGTTAATATAAAAGATCTGAACAGACGTTTATCAAACATTGCTAAGAATTTTATTAGTTTTCAAATAAAAACAAACTATTATAGATCAATTCATAAGCTTAGGAGCTACTCGTACAATGCCAAAGGAGCTACGAAGGCAAAGGCTTGAAACTTGTCACTGTCCTCTTTTTGCGTCAGGGGTCACAAACTCGAAAATTTTTTGTTCGAAATAACGTTTGTTCGAATTTTCATTACACCGAAAACCGAATTATAACAAAACAGTTGTTCTTTCAGGATATGTATGTTGAATATTTAACGCAAAGACACGATTAGGTTCGGTTAGGTTAGGTTAAGTTAGGTTTAAAAGAAAAAAGCTTTTCCTCTCAAAATTACTTTCGAGATCATTGACTTACAATTATATGGACGTCGGGTCCGCGCTAAAAAGTGTCCGCACTTGTAAGGCGCTAAAATCGTATACAGAGCGCGACACTCCGCTTTAGTCTTCATTTGTTCTACTGACAGCGCGATACTGCGATGACATAACAATTTAAATTTCGAATAGGTTGACTTGGGACATTTTTTTCGTGGTTTTCGTATTAGACCCGTCGTCCATTTATTTGTAAGTCAATGTTCGAGATTATGAAATTTCGACCAAACATTATTTCTGGCAAATGTAATTTCGGACTATTGATAGGTAATCGTTAAAAGAGACGATAGCCACATTAAATGAAAACAGTAACATTATGTTTCCTTTAATTAGACATGAATAAACTGCAAACAACCATCTAAAATACTACGACCAAAAGAGTAAAAACACTGTCTGATATGACGATGATAATACAAAAATGTATAAAATAAGTATACAAAATAAAAATAAATTCAAGAAAATATAATCATTTTTTACCAAAATCTTTCACGAGGAGATGCGGCGATACCACATAATGGCAGACAAACCAGCGCACCTTATGTGACAACGGCACACCCTGCTGTGTCACCTCATTTCGGTATGAACACGCGGTTCGCGTATACTACGTTGCATTCAAATTCATATGACGCAAAGTGAGGGGGTCAACAGACTTATCGACACGGTAGCAGATTCCTTGACAATAAATGTGATGACTTCCTAATGAAGTCGGTGTTCAGTTGTCAACATAACGGCGCAACGTACGACGCTTTGTGAAATCCAATTTATCTCACAAATTATTGTTTCATAAAAGAAAGAATAAAATATTTCATAGATAACACACAACAAAATACAATAAGACCGTAAACTTATATTAAAAATAGAAAATACAGATCGCATAATGATACTAATTATAAAAAAACACAAACATAGGACCATAATTACAATGGCTACAAAACATTGAAAGCCCGATATGTAGCAGGCGGTGCGTAGCATATAAAGACCTCACATATTTGTTGAAGCGATCTGAGTCTTATTGACTGAGCCACAAACGCTAGGGCTAATAAATTAACATTTATACATAAATAAACGAAGTACGGTATATTTTCAGTAGAATATTTCTGTAGGTGAGAGATAATAAACCTTAAGTACCAAATAGTAATTTTACAGAGCGTTTTAAAGAAAATGAGTAACTAAACTAAAAGAGTAGTTAAAAATAGTTTAGAAACTATTTTTAGCAATCATTATTATCCTATATATGAGCCAGACCAGTGTAGCCTCCTCACGGTCTATAACCAGCTCCTTTACCTCGTTGTACTCACTGTCTTCTCTATTTCTTCACTGTAATCTATTTTTAGTCTTCCCGTCTGTCTTTTCCAATTTTCCGCAATGAAATGAATAATTAAATTACGATTATATAAAAATTCAGATCGTGACAAAAGGATGCAATAATGGTGTTTATTAAGTGTTTATGAGAGTCAAAAGTATTTCTTTATTTATTTTAAAGTTTTGACGTCATTAGAATGAAACGAAAGATTCTATAGAAGGTAACAAAAAAAAAATTAAAAATAAGAAGCCAGAAGTATCTGGCTAAAGCTGTTGTACATACCTACATTATAGATATTTTCATAGGCCACTGTATTACTGCATCTTTTTGTTACACTCGTTCCAATAAACCATTAAAATATGTTTAATCCTATAAGTTGCTTTTATATTTAGATTTACAAAGTTTAACAAAGTTTTAACTGCACCAAAAATATCATATGAAAACCATTAGTAAAAATAACTTAAAAACTAATTTCGAAATGATGAAAACACATGAAATAATAAGGATAATAGTAACTCTGCTTCTTGTGTGTAACGTATTTCACGTTACTGGATATCACGACAAGGAGGATGGACTTATTTACATACTTATATGGACACGTGCGGCTTTCGAACCGTTTAATTTCCTGGAAATGGGCCAAAAAGAGTTTAGTAAATGTGCCTTCAAAAACTGCTTTTTAACAGGGGACCATGACTATTTTAAAAGCATACTAGACTTTGAAGTACTTATGTTCAACATGATACACTTAGAAGTGGGTATGGCTTTGCCACCAGAGCGATCTACTGGACAAAAATATTGCATGTACGGCTTAGATGCTGCGGGTTACCATTCAATACCTCAATATTTCAATGGGTATTTTAATATCACCTTCACGTACAAGCTCTCGTCCAATATCACGATTCCTTATGTAGTAGTAAAAGACGAAAATGATGAAATAATCGGGCCCGCACTTGATATGCCCTGGAAGAAGTTAAGCGAAATGAATAACACGAGTGATTATGTCAAAAATAAGCTGGAGAAAAAGCATATTGCAGCAGCGTGGATCGTATCCCACTGCGAGACGCCTTGGCGGCGTATATATGCCCAGGCATTGCAATATGAATTGGCTCAACTTGGACAAACTCTGGATATTTTTGGGAAATGCGGTACCAAGCAGTGTCCTAAAGGTGGCTATGGGCTATGTGGTACTTTTATGTGTCCCCAATATGAAAGAATGGACGAATGTTTAGCTATTATAGAATCAGATTATTATTTTTATTTATCATTCGAGAATTCATTCGGTGAAGACTACGTCACTGAAAAACTTTTGCATGCCTTGGAACATTTTACTGTTCCCATAGTTTTCGGAGGTGCTAACTATAACAGGTAGGTAGTGTAGGAAGATGTGTCTTATCGTTTTGTTTGCATTTGTTCGCCTTACCAAGTTAATCGAATTAACAAATGCAATAAGGTTTTTAAACAATCTTTGTCACTTACTTTCGCACTCATGCAACCAAATTTTTAATAATTACGATGTATGATTTCGACCATATCATTCAAAAGCTATTGCGTGCTTTAAAAAACTTTGCAATCACCGGAGGGTAACGGTCTTACAGTTTTAAATTGTGTACTAATTAGTCGATTTATCTAAAACAGTTTCAGTTCTATGAAAACTATGATGTTGATGAAATAGTTGATGAAAACATTCACTTTAGCATACTATTTCATAAAAAGTTCAAAACTGTTCAAATAATTTCAATAAAGCTTCCCAAAAACGGCCAGTTGTCAATCAACGTCAAAAACACTCTAGTTGTCGTTTCGATTTGATTTCAAACATAATACTTTTGATTTGACATCATTTTATGTCAGTTTAGATTGGATAAATCATCAATCTATATAGGCCAAATTTTATATACACCTTGCAATTCGAATGCAGCGATAAAAAGCAAACATCCACAATCATCATCAATTCTTTATAAGTCTTCTTCAAAAAAAAAAAAACGATTTAATGTTCAATGCTGGTTGATGTCATACGCTTTACAGGGATAGTAAACCTTCATCGACATTCAGGTTTCATGATGTTGTCCTCTATATATCGCTTGCCAAAGGTATTGCTACTAAATAAACAGTAGAGCTCCTTCCTATTTTTGCCGCAAAGCAGGTAATTCAATGAAAGGGTGCTGCTGAAATTATAGGCACATGGGACTTGTCAATTTATGTCTCAGGGTGATAAGTGCAATGGCAATGTCCCTCTCTTCTCATCTTTGCAATTAATTTAAAGCTTTCAGTGACACTGCAACGACTATGGACAGGCATGTCGCTTAACACTTATTCGCCCCGTTACTTGGTATCATAAAAACCGTGTTTTCCAGGGGTTGTAAACCTTGTTCATTGACGGATATTTCAGAATTTAAGATTTCCGCCGTTTTTTAAAATATAAGTAATTTATGAAATGTGTTACCCGCTTTGTTTCTCAGATTCATGCCTGACGGAATTTACTTAAATGCTAATATTTTACAACCCTACCAAATGGCGGACAAAATAATCGAAATTATAAACGATAAAAATAAATACTACGACTTTTTCAAATGGCACGACCATTATAGTTTCCACTTTTCTGGTGAGGATCGTTACCGTGGAGAGGTATGTAGATTATGCGCTTTTCTCAATAACAGTATGAACAAATCGAGTACAATCGAATTTATTGCTGAATGGTGGAATGAGGAACAGCCTCCGTGGCCAACTACACAGCCCGATATTGGTGAACAAAATGAAGTAGAACAAGTAATGACGAACTTGCTTGATTTCTTGAATCCGCCCTAGGAGTTATGTTGTAGCATTCTGATTCCTTGATCTGTAAACAACACACACAACAAGTAACATCATAAAAAATGTGAAGTACAGTTTTTAGTCACTAAAATGAATCAACAACTCAACTGTAAAAAAGGAAAATCTATATTCACCTAGCATGCAAGTTTGGTACAATAAATATATTTAATCGTTTCTTTAATACTTCGTAGTGCCAACATTTCATGGACTCACCAAAATATTTGGTTTCTCAGAACTACTTCAGTATCCAATAAAATTTATATTTAAAATAAATTTATATAATTTATATCATTTGTGATGCTCAGGCTTTAAATTAACTCGTGGTATTATACCACGGAATTGTACATATTATCAAACAATTTGGATAAAATCATTTGATGACTATGGAATCTGTAACTGCGGACTGTATGAATGAAAAAATAATATAGAAATTGTCCTAATTATTTTTTTGCAAAATAAAATGCTTAATGGTCAATGAATTTTTTACCGACACTCGGCTGTCCCTAATTTTTTTTAAATAAAATTTAAAATTGGCATTTTTTTTACAATGAACAATAAAACTCTAATTGGTCTGTAGCCAAATTTGAACTTTTGTTATCCTGAATGAAGCAAAATTAAAATTATACTTATCGTCATATAATCGTACGAAAAAATCATACTTTAATTGTTCTGTTTAATTGGTAACGCTTGGGATAAAATATCAAATAGTATTCCATAATTATGAATATTTAACGTAAAAAAAATATTTGATTAAGCAAGAAAGATTGTGAACTGACTTTCTATACATTAAACTATACGAATGTGGTCGTTGTAGTACCAGCCGAGCGAGCAAAAGCTTCCACTCACTTATCACACATTCATCACAGGAAAATTTTATTAATTAATTTAACTTCCACGTGTATAAGTTGTTTTTCTAAACGTTGGTCATAAACAGTGCTTTAGTGTATACCCGATATTTGTTCCGTAATTGTATCAAGTGCAAATAAAATAAGGAAATAATTTTTTAGAACATTTAACTCGAATAACGTTCGTCATCTTTTACAAGATTTTTCAATAGATATTTCTATACGTATATGTATATTGGTTGGAATTGAATAAAAACTCAAAGTTACCAAAAAATTCGCATATTCTCAGCTCCTACCACAGACTATTAGATGCTAACGCATGCTCCTACTCGAGAAAAGTGACTATTCAAACTTGTTGAGTAATAAACTGTCTAAGGGTGGCTTCACACGGCTTATCGATATTCCAATAAACAACGCTAACCGAATCTGTTTGACTTCTCTGTTTTTATTTTGTTTTTTGTTTCTTTTTTTCACTAAATTCGCTTTTTAGTTCTTTTTCTTCGTATTTTCTTTTTTGTAACTTTATTTTTTTTTCACGAAATTCGGGGAGCTTATTATTAGTCAATAAAATAAGGATGTTTATATTAAAAATGATTTCTCAAGCCGTAACGTGTCGCGCCGATAATACCGGTGTCGTGTCCCAGACTCGACTGTGTATCGCGCGTTCTAGTCTGGTGTCCTACTCTCCGAGCACGAAATACGTAGTTATGGCCGTTTTCCCACTATGGATGACGTACAGGCTTGAGTTTCAATCAAGGCTAGAACTAGGAATGTATGACAACGTGATTTGACAGTTTTGAATGGGCCCGTCTTTTCCATAGGTCATCCATAGTGGGAAAACTGCTGTAACTACGGATTTCGTGATTCGAGAGTAAGGCTCCAAGTTTGAGCTGCTATACTCTAGCGCCGCACTTTTGAAGTCACCGACATGAAGCGAGTCCGGCCGGGCGGCCCTTACAGGCGAGTTCGTACCGGCACGGGCGGCATTCGTGCGACAGCGCGAGCTCGCGTAACGCAGCCCGTAGCACCACACCCCGTGTGAAGCCACCTTAAGAGACGGCTTCCAATATTAATATTATTATTATCTCCATAACTTTTAACTAAAACCAACAATATCCATTGTCCTAAAGATTACTATGGCGATTTATTGTTTGACTTTATCTATAATAAATACTTGTTAAGACGTCCATCAATATTTAGAAACGAGTGTCTTGAAGAGATTGAGCAGCGTAATTTAATGCTATTATAGAAATAAAAAGCCCAAAGGTTTATTAGTAAAAAATAATATATTTAGCTTAAAACGGTAAAAAACTTGACATTTATAAAAACAGGTATTTGTAAACTCAGGTTCAATTAGAATCATAATTCAAAGGTAGGTTAAAAGGTTCGAGCAGTAGGAGCAGTTTGGGAAATAATAAAAACATAAAGTATTGTAAAATACATAATAATGTGTATCAACATAAATGTTATAAAAAATCGTCAAAGTATAGAAACCGACACGCACAATACAGGAACCCGTAGTTGTTGTTTCGTAATTCTATTCAATAACTCAATTAGTTAGTTATTCTCCGTAAAATTTAGCTTGATTAGAATGATCAAAGTTCGCAAAATCGAGAATCGATGTAAAAATATATCGACAGATCTATGACGTATTTAAATCAGTGTATTATGTATATATCTCTCTCATTCTATTTAATAAATAGTACACAATTAGTTGCAATAGAGCAACTTATGAAAGAGTTTGTGCAGGGAAGTACTGCCACCTTACCTATTTCTGCCGCCAAACAGTAATGTGACCATTACTATGATCCGGTTTTGTCGTGGCTTTCCATCAAATTACATGGAGGTCATATGTGCACTTATTTTCTAATAAAAAAAAGTGTTATACCAAATTATGACAATTATGTCATCATCATCATCAACAGCCTATCCACTGCTGGACGTAGGCGTATCCCAATGCGCGCCATTTCGCCCGGTCCTCAGCTCGTTGCATCCATCTGCTGCCAGCAGCCCTTCGCAAATTGTCAGTCCATCTGGCCGGAGGGCTGCCGAGGTCTTCACTCAAGAACTCGCTTCCCCCTTCAGTTATCGGTTCTTCCACATATGTGGCTAGCCCACTGCCACTTCAGCTTGCTTATTCTACCAGCTATGTCGACGACCTTTGTTGTGTGTCGGATAACCTCGTTCCGTATCTTGTCCCTCAAAGAAACTCCGAACATAGCTCGTTCCATAGCTCGCTTTTCACTTGTGAACTAACCATATCGTGAGTGTCCACGTCTCGACTCCACAGGTAGAACACACTGTTTGAATACCTTCGTTTTCAAACTTTGCGGTATGGTATGGGATTACATAGAGATAGTTTTATACAGTATAATATAGCTAATATCTTTCTAAAAAGTCGTGTTATTTTGAAAACATCAAATTATAAAAATTACAGTTTTGACACCTTCATTCGTAAACTTATAAACAGCTCTCCTGCGCGTGATACCCAAATTAATTAGGTTTTGCTAAACACTTAGGGCTGTGGAGAGTGGCAACATAAACAAATAAGTACTATAAAATCCCTTTTTTAAATTTTGAAAAACCCAGACGACGAATTTTGACGGAGAACGTGACAAAAACATGACCTCAATTAAGTGTGTATAAAGAAACTGTTTACTTAGAATATTTCAAAAGCATCTGAAATATACTCATGGACATATTTAAAGGAACCCTAAAGAAAAGTATGTTTGGTTTTTCAAACAAACCAACGAAAAAAACAGTTTTATTTCCAATGTGTAGCAATCGAAAAACTAAAAACTCGATATGCAAATGATATTTATTCAGAAATACCAAATCGAATGGTGATAAGAAAATAAAATTCTAAAAAAGTAAGCTTAACTATGTTTGTATTGGAAATACTCGAAATAATATTATTTCTAATCAAAAAATATGACCATGAATCTGGGTATAATTTTTTTTTAATAACATTAATTGACGAGACTAACAAGTCGTGCGCCTAATGGTAAGCTACACGCTTACCCATAACAGTTGTAGTGCCAGAGCTCAGAGCTCAGAGCTTCAAATTGCAAAGATCTGGGGGGCACTACCACTGCACGCGTCACCCTGAGACAAATCAACTCAACTTTTTTCGGTTTGTCAACTTATGTATCTGGGTGACGGGCACAATGACAATACCCCTAAGATTTTTGCGATTAAAAGCTCTGAGTGCCATTGCAACTGTTATGGATAGGCATATCGCCGACCACTTACTACGGGTAGATGAAAGTGATGAAGGCAAGGCTCTGTGGCAGGATATCCAAAAATTTGGTAGCGTACCCCCTTTGCATCCAGTTGTTTGAAATGGTCCTGCGACTGAGTATGTATAAGTGGGACCGTAATTACTGATCTACTAATCAACCGGTGGACATAAGTCTACCTCAAAGATCATCATAACTATCCATCTGATTTCCCATAATCTTCAGTCTTCTTTGTGAGTGCACTTCACGGCACTCGTGAGCTTGTCAATCCCATCGGCCATTCTACGAACAATGTGCCTCGTCCGCTGTCTGAGTTACAACTATGCAATCGAATCAACACCCATCCTTTACCACAAAATCAAAAAAATATGGACAAATTAATAGAGGTTCCATAGTCATACGAAGGACATATGCTATCAATGTTTTTGGGTACATTGCCACATCCTAATCGTGCCGTAATATTTCTACTCGTAATGTATATTATTCCTCTATTTCATTATATGGCTTTCATCATCATCATTATAATTATAATTAAATAAAAAATAATAATACAATCATTGAAAATCTTGGACCCTACAATACAGTTTTAATATTTTACGATAAACAAAACTTCATTATATTCAGAGAATAAATTTGAAAATGTTCAGAACAAAAGAAATGACCAGATATATTATATCAGTAGCTATGATGCTCATAGTGTTAAATTCAGTATACGTTACCAGTTATAATGAAAAGAAGGCTGGGATGATTTATATTCTTATATGGACATCTACGAATTTCGAGCCCTTCAATTTCCTCGAAACAGGACAAAAGGAGTTTAGCAAATGCGCTTTCAAAAATTGCTTCCTGACAGGAGATCATAATTACTTTAAAAATATACTACATTTTGAAGTCATTATGTTCAATGTAGTAAGCTTAACTCCGGATTTGGTATTACCTTCTAACAGATCTGCAAGTCAGAAGTACTGTTTGGTAGGGTTGGACGCCGCGGCGTACCATGCAATAGCCCAAGAATTCAATGGATTTTTTAATATCACCTTCACATACAAGCTCTCATCCGATATTACAATTCCTTATGTCGTAGTAAAAGATGAGAACGATGAAATTATTGGGCCTAAGCTTGATATGCGTTGGAAGACGTTAAGTGAAATGAACGAAACAAGTGATTATGTTAAAAGCAAATTGGGGAACAAGCATATTGCCGCAGCATGGATCGTGTCCCACTGCGAAACACCTTGGCGTCGTATATATGCCCAGGCATTGCAACATGAATTAGCTAAACATGGACATATTCTGGATATTTATGGAAAATGCGGTACCAAGCAGTGTTTGAAAGGTGGCTATGGGATATGTGGTACTTTTATGTGTCCCCAATTTGAAAGAATGGACGAATGTTTAGCTATTATAGAATCAGATTATTATTTTTATTTATCATTTGAAAATTCATTCGGTGAAGACTACGTCACTGAAAAACTTTTGCATGCCTTGGAACATTTTACTGTGCCCGTAGTGTTCGGTGGTGCCAACTATGGCAGGTACGTGTGCAGCATAACACTTATATATAATTATTTATACTGAGAGGTTCAAGTTTAAGCGGGTATGTAATTCTGATGATTTTACGTAAAAAATGTTACAACTAACAGTGAATTTGTATCCTGTAAATGCACAGGATTCTGACAAATATATTTAAACTCAGTTCTTAGTAACGCCACCTATTAGCTTTCATTTAGCGCAGGGTTTTCCTGTAAGGACATAACAATTTTGTATTTCAATAACGCAGAATAATTGAGATATCGAACTGAAATTTATTCCAGGTGCAGTAAACATTACATTTAAGAATGGAATTCGATCTCGTTCATATGACCACCGCGAGTACGTTTGCAGTCACACAGCTGAATCGATCTCATCATCATCATATCAGCCGGAAGACGTCCACTGCTGAACACATGCCTCCCCAAAGATCTATTGAGGAGGAAATTCGATAATAGTATAATCTAGCGAAATGGTCCGGTCGAATGGCCACCTCCCTCATGCGATCTAACGCCGCTGGATTACTTTTTATGCGGTTCCGTTAAGTCATTGGTTTATGCCAACAAACCAACAACGTCAAATCAGTGTAGGAATAATATTAAACGCGAAATTGGCAACGTTTCGGCCAATACGTGTGGACGAGTGGTAGATAATTGGCTACAAAGAACTGAACCCGGCAAAAGTGCTCGCGGCGGTCACATGAACGAGATCGAATTCCATTCTTAAATGTAACATGAGTACTGCACCTGGAATAAAATTTCAGCTCCATATCACAATTATTCTGTTTTTTATTGAAATACGAAATTTGTTATGTCGTTGTTGAACAAACCGATATTAGTGTGCAATTTATGTATGTATAACAATGTGTGCTACGCTAAGGCCGTGTCAACGATAGCGGCGCCCACAAATAACAATACGTTATATTTGAACTAGAGACAATATTGCTTTTTTATGTTCTGTGTCTGGATTATTCGTGTTTCCGACCGGGTTTGAAGAATTATTCTGTTGAAGATGTGTATGGTAAAACACTGTGTTAGAGTTTTGTGTATTTAAAAAAAATGGGGATGTTTATTCAGTGACCTTCGGGACTTTAAAATGAGACGAAGAACCTGGATTCAAAGAAAGATTGGTGGGGAAAGAAAACCCTTTCTTTGCGCATCTATTTTAGATTTGCACCTTTCCCTAAAGGTAAATATTGACTTTTTAATTAGGAGAGGCGGTATTCCCCAACAACCGCATAGTCAGCCGGAGCCAGGGCTTCAGGTTTAAGAATCGACATACATACATTCGAGAAGCGACACGATACAGAAATTTAACCGCTATCTATTATTATTTATTTAAAAAATCAACACTCGAGTTGGTACAAACTTTGTTTGTTATAATCAAATTATACGCAATTAAGGAATAGGTCGCTAATGAGTACCCGGCTTTAAATGATTCCGTCCTGGGGATAATATGAGAAAATATAATTTAATTACCGTGAACCAAGTTACTCCAGTACTTGAATTATCGTCCACGTGTCTTTTCTTTGTACAATAAAGAATATATATTTCATATATACATAATTGTTTGATCAAAATGCATGCCGCATGGACTTACAAAAATCCACAATTTTAATGTTTTTTGGAACCTACAGCGGTTCTATTGATGTTGATCCTCTGTTCGACTTATGTTGTTCAAATGTGTTGCCTACTTTATTTCACAGATTTATGCCAGACGGAATTTATTTGAATGCTAATAATTTACAACCCTACCAAATGGCCGACAAAATGGTCGAAATTATAAACGATACAAACAAATACTACGACTTTTTCAAATGGCACGACTATTATAGTTTCCACTTTTCCGGTGAGGATCGTTACCGCGGAGAAGTATGTAGGTTATGTGCTTTTCTCAATAACAATATGAACAAATCCAGTACATTCCAATATATTGCTGAATGGTGGAACGAGGAACAGCCCCCGTGGCCAACGATAAATCCAGATAATGGGACGCAAAACGAAGTAGAGAAATTCTTAACGAACTTGATAGATTTCTTCAACCCGCCCTCGGATTGACTGTGTAAACAGTGGCAATTTATAAAGACTCTCCATCCTTTAATAATTAATCTCTCATTAAAAAATGTTAAGTACAGTTTTTAATCGTAATCACTAAGATAAATCAAGTCAACAATAAAAACGAAAAATCCACATTTATGCAACGTGTAATTAAATGTATACTAAAAAATATTTATTCGTTTCTCTTTTGGTTTATGAAGACTTACATTACGTTAAGAAATATTATCTTGAAATATCGTTTAAAAATCGTTAAATAAAGAGAAATCTAAATTAATGCAGCGTGAAATTAAATGTACATAAAAATTCATTAGAATTGTATAAGTTTTAAGAACATTCATTATACATAACAGAGATATAAGCGTTACATTATATTGAAGCTGTTTAAACGACGAAATTGTGCAAGTTTGCATACCGTACCATTTGGGTTTTCGACCGAGAGTATGTATTTTTCTTTAATTATATTTTTCCTCAATTCTCATTTAGGCTTTTGTTATAATTAAATAATCATCAGTTAAATGAAGTACTTCAGTTGTCTCATTAACCTCTGTTAATGAATGAAAAGACCATTAAATCAAATATCTTCCGCGCTCGGTGTTCCGGGGTAGTTAGCCAAATCTCGTAAAAGTAACATAATTAAACTCAGCCTTTTTAACACGGCTCGTGTTCTATTTTCCCCAGTACTGTATATTAACAATATTTAAACTACAAAAATGAAATAAGTCAAAAGCTTCCGCCTTCAAATAACAAAATCATAAAAGATTATAGTCACAGTAGAGCTCCTTGTGCAAGAGTTCGTATTGTCACCTTACCTATTTCTGCCACCAAGCAGTAACGTAGAATTACTGTGTTTCGATTTGAAAGGGTAAGGATGCTTGTGAAATTACAGACACATGAGACTTGTTAACTTTGTCTCATGGGGGCAGTGGGTGCAGTGGCAATGCCCCTAAGATTTTTACGATTAAAACTCTGAGCTTTAAAGCCTACGATTTAAAGCTCTGACAGGCATTGTAACTGTTATGGATAGGCGTGTCTGCGTGTCGCTTACCACAAGGCGCACGACTTGTTCGTCCCGTCCCTTTGTAATGTAAAAAAAAAACAGATACTGTTGTATTATTACATAAATGATATTTTCAATGCAATGTTAAATAAAAAAAATTGCTATAAAATCTTGAACTGTTAAACGGTAGGTACAATTAGATATTTTTTAATACAAACTTTTAAAACGGGTTTACTTGTGTATCTTGAACGTCATCGTATACGTTATTGTCAGATAAAATTATATGCGCCGTCCGCCAGTAAACGTAATTTATGGTCACTTTAGAACTACATGCAGTTTTGGAGTAGGTAGAGCACATTCATGTAATGCAAGAAAACCTGAAATTTAGCCATATGGCACTTTTATCTCGGGATCAACATATATACAAGACACTGATTATTTATGTCGCTCACATCACCAAATGTCGAAAACAATCATTAATAAAAGCCGAAGAAACAAACACATAGAAGACGTGTTGAGTCCTGTCAGATCAAAGGGTTTTTTCTTTGTGTTCGATCTTTACATAAAATAAAAAAATAAAATAAAAATACTTTAAAACGTTCTTCAACACTACAACGACACATAAAACCAATTAACATTAAAATAGTGACTGATGTACAGTTTTTTATTAGATATATAATTAAAAAAGCACCTCACTTACAGCAATTTTACATTATTATATATACACATATATGTATACACTGATCATGCAGCAAAAAGTGTAAAAAGCATTTTATTACGTATATGTTATCAATAATTATAATAAACTAACAAAACAAATTAACTTAAACTAACTGGTGTTATCGGCAAACCAACACTCTTGATAAAAAAACTTAAAATAAATAGACAGTTTTGCCATCTCCTAAATAATCAATCTTTGTAAGATACGAGTTTGGGAAAGTAAGGCATCGATATGTTACGCCACTTTATTGCTTTTAGTAGCTTAATTTTTTTTTGGCTGTCACAATTACTTTCTTTTTGTAAAAATACTCCATTACTTTACTGTTATTATGTATTCAATTTCTTTGATTCGTATTCCTTCCTTCCTGTCGGCTCGTTTCATAAACCCACACTCGTATTTTAATGCCTTTCTTTATGTAACAGTCACATAAACTACTATATAGATTCACTCACTGGTGGCAAAAATTCGTTAAAACAAAAAACGAAGATTGCAAATCTTGTAGATTGCACATTTATTTTTTGTTCACAAATTTTTTTTTGCCAATTCATTTTCTTTTTACTGATATTCTACGTTCTCACAAGTATAGTCAGTACTATGTATAAAATATAATTTTAATAATAATGATCACGTCATTTCCATTCCAGGTAAATCCTTTCACCGCGATGTGCAAGCATTATTGTGTGTGCCATCGAAACCATAAAAAGAAGAGGAAAGACATTTTGCCCCTGCAGAGACGACACCGACTAAAAGAGTAGACGCCCTGGAGGACACGCTCATGGAAATTTCACTAACCCACAGAGTTGGTTATAGCTTGAAACTGATTACAAATAACACAAAAACACACAAAAAAATCAATTACCCAATCATCAACTCAACTGTGTAATCATTACAACAAATAACAATTATCCATTATACACGCAGACAAAGTCTATTTGTGCTCTATACCTACATATTACGCCAATTGTTTCACTAAATTAAGTTTCTATAAATATCCACATTAACATGTCCATTAACATTCTAATTTGAAAGTCGTTGGGTAAAGTAAGAACAATCTCATGCGTCAATTTATTTAGGACATTCGTATAAAAATACGATATATGTCAACTGTTACATAATTAAAATAGCAGTTTAAACTAACTGGTGATATCGGTAAATTTACACGTAATTCACAACGTTCTTCAAAGTTAACAATATAATCAAAAACTTATTTTACAATAAAACTTAATACTTCAAAAGCAGAACTCAACTAGTCCCAAAATCAGTTTCTTCCTAGACCATTGTCAGCGATTCATTTACGTTCTAAAGTTGGAAAACGATCACCTCTAAGTAAGGGTTTTATTTCTGCCGCCAAGCGGTAATGTGAGCATTATTACGTTCCGGCTTACAAAGATAAGGGAGCTAGTAAAATTACGGACATATGGGACTTGTCAACTTACGTCAAAGAGTGACTGGGGCAGTAACAGTGTTCCTCAGATCTTTGCGATTTAAAGCTCTGAGTGGTACTGCAGCTGCTATGGACAGGCATGTCGCTTACCACCAGGCGCATGGGTTGTTCGTCCTGTTACTTGGTACTACAAAAAAAAGGTTTAGTATACCACGCTAAATCGTTGTGGGTTGAAGACTTTATATGTCTACGAAGAATTTTGTAAACCTTTTTAGACATTGATCATGATGTTCATCTTTGACAAGGAGATTGTTAACTGCACATGATCGGTGGTAGAGCTCCAAAACGGTGGCATCTCAATGTTCTGAGCTCCAAAACGATGGAACTCATTTAATAAGAAATTTTCACTTTATTAAATATTTCGCACGTTGAAACCGACATCGGTATTAAACGAAAATCTCTTTTTTCAAATGTCGCGCTTTGCTTCTCACGTAGCGAAGCTGCACTTGTCTTCTGTGTAATAAGACAAGTGTGATAACTCCATACAAACGTAGCACCGCGGCTTAGGTGTGTGCTCGCCCGCTGCATGCCATGTACGGACGCAACATTCGCATAATCTCGCGATACACTCGCGTTGCATAGTGCTGGTTGTCCCAAGCGCCTTTCATTATTAGGCGAATCTGTGCGCCTATACACGACGCACGGCGGGCGCGCACACATACAAGCCACGCTGCTACGCTTTTATGGATTTTTATTGTATTTACCATACTTAGCTTGTTATACCATAGTATTAGTGTCATTAAGATCTTCGTCTCAATGCACGTGCTGCATAACCACTTTACCGACTTTATTAGACAGTGACGTACTTTTCAATCATATCGGTGTAATCCCTGTGCGTAAGATTGACGCCAGGTAAAAAAAAATGCATTAGGGTAGTGTCAATTTCTTTTACTGCTAACAGTTAATGAAATAACTTAAATGCAATAACGACACTAAACAGGGATTTTTTTAAACTTTCAAAATATGCCTAGAAACTGAATATCTATCTATCAAAAAGTTCATTAAAAGAAACGCCGTAATCCAAGCCGTAATACAAAAATGTTTGCCACAACAACATCTTTCAATTTGAAAATATTTTCAAGGTTTCAATTTCAGAAACTTTTAATCAGTTTCTTTTTTTCAGTTCATTTACTTGCATAGTGACAATAGTTGTCTGTACGTGCCATATATTTATGTCATTAAAAAGCGTATAAAAGCAAGACAACCCCAAAACGGTATTTAAAATTTTCTGGGAGACAGTCGAATCAAGTTTTTTTCTTTTCTCTATTTAAAAAAAAATAAAATTTAATGCGACGTGACTAAGAAAGCATTTTCGAGTTCGACTTTTTGTTTGCTGTAGACGTCGTGTTGCAAACTCCATTTTTTACCAGTATCACATTCGCCAAGAAGCAAAAACTAGAATTGTACAACCGGTTTCCTGGGAACAAACTGATTTAATGAGCTCTATTGCAAAACAACATAACGAATTTATGAAAAATTAGTTATCACCTTAATATGAGAATATTATCACTTTTTTGTAGATTTTTTCGAGTGAAATTGATCATTACATGCGTTGTATAAAAACATTATTATTTTAAAATTATACGAGACCCAATTAAAAAAAAAGTACTTACGTGGTGTTCTAATTTAGAAAACAAAGTCTTAGTCCGCGTAAATAAATCGTATTCATCATTACAGTGCATTAATAAGTCATTCTCAAGACGTGTCACAAAGCCTTCGGCTCAGTCTTCACCAGCAATTTTTGCAAATACCCTTGCAAAAAATTTTAATATTGATATCGTTCTATATAGAAACCCCGCGGTTCACAAAATTACACTTTGTTATTTCAAAACTTCTACTTACGTAGCTTATAGCTTTTTATAGAGCTAGTGCAAAAGTTTGGTCTTTAAAAACAATATTCCATGAGACCCAGTGCTGTTTTCATATATCAAATCCAAAGTGCATTAAAACATTCCCTACATCGTTGTTTCATCTTTAAAAATCAACTTTAAGGTAAAGTGTATAAACGGGAAATAAAAACCCTGAAAACAATTTTTAAAATGTTTGGAACCGAGAAAATAATCATAAATAGGGTCACCATTATTTTCCTAGTGTTTCAAGTTATATTTCACGTTACGGGGTATAATGAAAAAATTAAAGGCATGATTTACATTCTCATATGGACACCAGGAAATTACGAACCGTTCAATTTCATTACAATGGGTAGTGACGACTTCGCGAACTGTGACTACAATAACTGCTTTTTGACGGCCAATCATGATTATTTTAAAAGTATGTTGGATTATGACGTAATAATGTTCAACAATATACATTTACCAAAAGCTTCAGATTTACCATCCGAACGATCTCCAAAACAAAAATACTGTATGTACGGTTTAGAAACCGCGGTATACCATTCAATATTAGAAGAATTCAATGGGTTCTTTAACATCACCTTCACGTATAAGCTCTCGTCCAACGTTACGATCCCATATGTAGTAATAAAAGACGAAAACCATAAAGTAATTGGGCCTAAAATTGATATGCAATGGAAGAAGTTAAGCGAAATGAACGAAACAAGTGATTATGTTAAAAATAAACTACGGAATAAGAATATTGCAGCAGCGTGGATAGTGTCCCATTGTGAAACACCTTTCCGTCGTTTGTATGCCCAAGCTTTGCAACGTGAATTGGCTGAATATGGACACGGCCTGGACATTTATGGAAGATGCGGTAACAGGCAATGCCCTAAAGGTGATTATGGAAATTGTGGGAATTTTAGATGTCCTCAATACGAAAGAATGGACGACTGTTTGGCTATTATAGAATCAGATTATTATTTTTTTTTGTCATTTGAAAATTCATTTTGTGAAGACTACGTCACTGAAAAGCTTTTGCATGCTTTAGGACATTTTACTGTGCCTGTGGTTTACGGTGGTGCTAACTACAGCAGGTACGTTTATTTTGCACCATTTTGCACCAAATTTAGAGTCAAACACTTTTTATATAAATTTAATAAATACATTGTCCTCTGCCTTATTTCATGTTTTTAATAATGCTTTTTAATATGGCTGCGCTTGGACTTGGGATCAAGGCCAGTAAAATCTCAAGACTTGCTCAAGTAGTCCTATATTCGTATTAAGCAAAGAGCTTGTATTAGTATAGACTATTTACGATTGACCAATCTTCCGCGCTGCTAAGTGTTTTTTTTCAAGCAATTAATGCTCAATTACAATGCCGCGGAATGGAATTTTTGTAACGTGCAAACTAGATTTTTTATAGATATTATATTATGAAATATGTTTTTATCTTAACATTTATCCAGTTTATAATAGTTTAATGTTATTAATATTGTATTACGTAATTTTGTTTTTTGTGCACGTAAGCCCGTTAATGTAGTTATTTTGTCCTGTATTTAGGTCTGCTGGAAGAAATTTCATATAGAAATAAGCAGTACCTTTTGTTGTGTTTTCCTTTTATTAAATGTAATCTGTGCCTTAACCTGTGCAATAAATAAATTTTCAAAAATAGACACGAGCCAAAAAAACAGATCTCGCGTGTTCCGGAGTATTATCGCGTAGTGTCGAATATTCCTGCAGATACCGTATCGTATCTTTTTTTATAATGCCAATTGACAAGTCGTGCGCCTGGTGCTAAGCAATACGTCCACCCATAACGGTTGCAGTGCCACTCAGCGCTTCAAATGACAAAGATATGAGAGGCACTGCCACTGCGCCCGTCACCCTGAGACATAAGTTAGCAAGTCCCATGTGCCTGTAATTTTACCATACTCTGAGTATACCCTATACAATTGACATAAATTATGCTATGTGCAATTTCGTTATGAAAACTACGATTCCATTCGGCGCCAATGTAAATTGAGCCTAAGTTGATTTTCTCTATACTCAAGCCTTGTCCTTAGTAGAAACCGATACCTAGTAGTAGGAAGGGTTGACTAACGAATGTTAAAGATACTTTTTGTTCATTTCATAGATTTATGCCTGAAGGAATATACTTGGATGCCACTGTTTTAGAACCAAGAGAAATGGCAGAAAGAATAAACAAAATTATAATCGATAAAAATCAATACTACGAGTTCTTCAGGTGGCATGATCACTATAGTTATCATTTCTCAGGTGAAAACCGTTACAGTGGAGAACTTTGTAGATTATGTGCCTTCCTCAATAACAGTGCCAACAAAACGAGCACGTACGAAAATATTACCGAATGGTGGAACGTCAATTCGCCTCCGTGGCCGACGGACCCACCGATTCCAATGACAGAGCCATGGTTAGAGCCGGCTCCAAACACCGTAGAGAGTGTTATCAGTAATTTACTAGGCTTCTTGGATCCCTTATCGGAATGACTATGTTGTTCAAAAACGCAACTGTTATCTAAGAGACTTATTATTATGTCGTCTACTATTTATACTGCAAAAAATGTGCTGGGAGTCAACGACATACTCCACCTCGTGTAATATTCCTCATTACTGATGATAGTGACTCTGTCAGTTTCTGCATGACAACGCTGCGCCATCTGTGGCGGTTTTATGAATAGCGGAGCGCATTAAGGACATGCAATATCAGTAATACTACTTGTGACCCACCAAAGCTGCAAGCAAGGATCTTAGTTTAGTAGTACGCACTCTTTATGTAATAAGACCACATACGCATATTGACAAATTTTCAAGAGAGAGGTTTGAAGATTCTACAAAATAAATTAGTTGATAAGTTTTTTATGCTTAAAATGAAGAATTTTAAAATTTTACATTATATACAATTTGTTTCATCTAGTTCGTATTATTTTTATTATACCGAGTCGCGGGACGGACAAGTCATGAGTCTGGTGGAAATCGACACGCCTGTCCATAACAGTTGCATTGTCACTCAGAGTTTTAAATCGTAAAGGTCTGAGGGGCACTCCCATTGAGACATAAATGAACAAGTCGAACGTGCTTGTAATTTCACCAGCACCCTTACCCTTCAAAACCGGAACGCAGTAATGATCATTGTGGCAGTACTTCCCTGGACGAACTCTTTCACAACGAGCTCTGCTGCTACTGCTAAAGAGATTAACATTCGTACACTAACGTCACAATACATTTACGAACATGTAATTTATTTCAATTTTTATAGAATTAATATTCAATTATTTTTTATGTGAAATTACTCCACTAGTTTGTTATAATTATTATTAATACAAAGATCGAACACTCAGAAAAATTCCTTCGATCCGGCCGGATCCGAACCGACGTCTTCTAGCATACCGTGTCAGACGCTATACCAACTAAGCCACGGAACGAACCAGCGGACATCACGAATTTTTCTATGTACTTGTTGTCTTTTGTATTTGGTTTTTTCAATGACTTTTTAGCCGGCCAGATCGAAGGAATTTTTTCTGAGTGTTAGATCTTTGTATTAATAATTAATGTAATTAATGTTAGGAAGAAAAGTATTCTTTTTATGAAAAGCAGTGACGGACATAACATTAATTCGAGCAATAAAAATAAACTCACTGTTCTTAACAGTCGTTTTCACATTCATTCGATGCATTCAATCGACAGTCGATATGATATTTATCGACTGCAATCACTAGCTGCTCGCAAGCGGGCAACACTTTTGCGCAATGAAATGTCATTTTACTCAGTCTTCAAAAAAGACAGACTTCAAGGATAAAAAACACCCAGTGGCTAGCACTGTGGGCATTTGACGAGGTTACCTATCAGTCGTCCGAAATGAAATTTTCCGGAAATAACGTTTGGTCGAAATTTCATAACGAAAATGTTTTTTTTTAAACCTAACTTAACTTAACCTAACCGAACCTAATCGTGTCTTTGCGATAAACATTCAATAAATCCTGAAAGAACAACTGTTTCGTTTTCGGTGTAATGAAAACTCAAAAAAACGGACAAAAAAATTTCGACTTTATGATAGGTTACCATTTGACAAGGAGGTTCCGGATTGAATTCCTGGTTACAATCAATTTGGGAAATAACCTACCCAGAACTATCCAGGATGCTGCGGGAGGCCATTGAAACTAAAAAAATCTTAATTGCAACAGGGAAGTTGGTTTCTCCGTACCACCAGTTTGGGATCTAGTGCTTCATCTGATGAAAAATGCCGAACAGACATAAGACTGCAGTACTAATTTTTATGTTTTAATTTATTCTAATTTCCATTATTAATTAATAATAAATTTTACTTAATAAAAACTTATGTTGTTAAAATAAAATAACTTGTAAAACAGATGTAGCGTAAATTGGAATGTTCTTTGCAAAATTAAAAATAAGGTATTTAATTAATAACTTTTGAAACTATAGTAAAAAAATAGGGTGATTTGCATTAACATTAGACATAACTGGTTGATGACTTTACCATCTCAGTCAAACATGACCATGGAACCTGTAAAGGGCCCAAAACGTTGGTTTGGTTAGCAAAAACAAATATACGAGATTTAAATTCGAAAAAATAGTTTATTTCCTATGAAACAAAAACTTAATTACAGTTAATAGCGTCATCTCTAGCCAGGGCTGGTAGTTGTAAAGGTATTTAACTGGGTGACGAAATACTTTCATACATTTCTCTTAGATGGCGCTACGGGTAAAAGTCATTGAAAACCAAATACAAAGATCCGAAGACAAGAACTTATAGAAAGATTCGTGAGGTCCGCTGGTTCGTTCCGTGGCTTAGATGGCATAGCGTCTCACAGGTTTTGATAGGAGACGTCGATTCGAATCCATTCGGATCGAAGGATCTTTTTCTAAGTGTTCGATCTTTGTATTAATAATTACAAAGAACTAGCGGAGTGATTTCACAAAAAATAGTTTCATGTCAATTCAATAAATTTAATAACAAACAAGAAGTCGAAACTGCGGCCGGCGGTAATGTAGATAGAGCTTTTACAATAACTACAAATGCAACAGAACCTTTTAAAAGCCCTTGTACGGGAATAGTACATTATGATACAAGTGTGCTAAGTTGGTCATTACACACGAGGCGTTATTACTCGCGCGAGCCGCAGGCGAGCGCCATAAGAAAGCCGAGAGTGTAATGATCAAAGCACACGTGTTTCATACGACGTTTTTCAACACATTTGCGAGGAAAATGAAACAAACTTGAGTAAAATGGAAATGAAAAATAGCTTTATTTGGCATTAATTATACAGATACACTGAATACTATATTAAGCTCACGTTAATGTAAATAATATTATTCTATTCTATACTATATCTATCAATAGCAATTAATTAAGAGTCTCCAAAGCCTATCAAAGTCATTGTATCTTGATTTTATCAAAAATGTAGTTATTTAAATTTAATTATTAAAACAATTGTTAAATGTACAATTTTCAAAATGGTAACGTGCAGTTTTGTTAGGCATTTGAACCGTCTGTGTGATATTATTTGTTACTATTTCATTATTGTCTTCTTGCGTAAAAGTCGGTGATACGGGTTCATTGTGTACAAATATGGATGAAAGTGGTGGTGGTTCATTTAAAGACTCAGAAATAGACAACCTAGGTAACAAATAACTTGTATCACGGGAGGTGGATGGCTGCGGTTCAGGACACATCTTCTTAACCTGGGGCTCCAGATTTATAGCGTGGGTTATTTGAGTACATATGTTGGACTTATTTCGAACTGAATCTTCAACATAAGACTCAGCAACTGTGCTAGATCGCCAGCCACCATGACGCTTTAAAGTAAGCAAATCAGCTCCCGAGTCAGCTAGCAATGTAGCTGATGTTCTTCGGAAACTATGCCCAGTGTATAAATCCGGGTCGGGTAGATTTAAAAACTTGGCAATTTCTTTAGGCATTGCACCAAATTTATTAATGCCTATTGGCTGAGCCACGCATCTACCCTTCTGGTAGTTTTGAAAAAACCGATCGGATTTTGCCTTATCTGTCCTAAGCGCTTCGTACTTTTTTACTATGTCATAAAATGGACCGTGAATGGCAAACGATCTCGGTACCTTATTTTTAGTGTTGTTAATTTTAATCAAAAGCATTTGGCCATGAGTTTCTACGTCTTTTGCCGTTACTTCGCTTAGTTCTTGGCGTCTACACGCGCCAGTGACACCAAATATCATTGCAACCTGTAAAGAAATTAAAAATATACATATTTTCGCAAATATAATACAAGAAAAATGAAAACATAAAAAAATTAAGGTTTAATACGATCAACTGACCTTTGTTGCTAAATACTGATAATCGGGGGCTTCTTTTAAAAACTTTTCGACGTCAGTTGGCGAAAGTACCTTCGATTTTCTTGCAACATACCCATCAGAGCGTCTCTTTAAAAATGCCGTCAGATTTGAATAGTTTTTTATGTCTATGTTATTCTTGTTCTTTACTGTGGTGTCTTTAACATAGAATAAATGCACCAGAGCGAGCTGGGCTTAAACCTATTCGCCAGTTCATTAAAATAGGCAAGAAAAACATTTTCTGAAAACGAAGACGCTTTTTTGTTGGTTTTCCATTGTATAAAAGTTTCATATGCAGCCATGTATTTTTCTCTGGATTTCGAAGGTAATAAACTGTCACTTGCGTTTTGTGCCTCTGTGAGGATTTCGGGCGGTGTTAAATCCATCAAAATGTTTTCTTCCGTGCTTGAGCAGGACATTTTAAACACCTAGGTAATTATCTAACACACAGCGTATATAAATGTTTCGAACGTATCTATGGAAATTGGCGCGCAGAGTTATTTTTTCTGCGCCTGGCGCCGCGGCGCGGATATGCGCGCGCAGGTGCTTCGGCAATAATGAGACTTAGGTGAAATTCCTAAACAGCCAATGCGAAATAATATAAATATGTCCTTATTTCACTCAAATTCGTGTAAAATATTATCCAAAATAAGTAATTTTATTCAATTAAAGTTTTATAGGTGTATATTGTGTATGTTTTTCTATATTTATCACATCAAATAAGAAATATAAATTTATTAATAAAAATATTATTTGTAAGGTAAGACTACACAACCGTATTAAACAGAAATAAAAAAAAAACTGTGACCCTGTTTGTTTGGGATTACTGTCATTGTAATTTGAATCTTATAATATGTAGGTTAGAGCTGTTTTTTTAATAGACCAAGTTAATTTCAAAGACATAACCCGGATAATTTAAGAATGCATAGTTTTAATACATAGGCCTTGTTGTGAGATACATCTTAATCCGGTTAAGCCTATACTTATTACACACACGTTTTGTAATATAATTACAAACGCGTGTTCAATAGCTAGGTTTATGAGCCTAAAAGCGATACAATAAGAAGCCCGTTACGAGCAAATGTGTTGAAAACCAGTTTATGATTTTGTTATAAATTAAAATGATTATATTAATTTGATTTATATGCACAATTATTTTCTTTTTATTTTCAGGGTTTATTGTTACTGTCCGCATACACCGTAAATGCATAACGCCGCAACCAGCTCCGGCGGATTACATTTATTTATCTCGTGAGTGTGGGTGTAATTTGTGATTGTCTATATCGCACTGCCGTTACAATAGTGTTGTAACTCAAAATATGTGAAATTCAAGGTTATACAATTTCTGAACGTAAAATTTGTTTCTCTACACGTCAGTAAAATTGTCGTTAGAATATTGAAAGAAACCATTAAAATATATCTACTTAACCCAGAATGAGACAATCGTTTTGTGAGCTACTTCTGGACAAAACAGCCCTTACTCAAAAATATGAAATTATTTTTTAAAAGTAAAAAATAATTTCATATTTTTGAATATATGAAATTAATAATTTCATATTAAATTAATATTTTTAAATATACTTCTAATTGGCACGTAGGAGTTGTTTAGATGTCTAATAAATTTTAACCTATACTAAAATTATAATATTCTTTCACGGGAACTGAGTAATTCGTTTTTCAGCTATTCTGAATAAATTCACTTTTTGTATTAATAAACTATTGTATTAGCAGTGCGATATGTGTGTACATGGCACACGCGATACAGGGTTTCCCTAGTGCCGCGTAATGAGTGTGTGCATTATTTATTATTTATACTTATTATACTCTAAGACAGACCTCGGAACTTCGCGGCGCATTTCTCCATGGTAGCTATACGCCATGGAAGAGCCCGCTTTAGGATACAGTGGTATGCGAATTCCATCGGTATGCGCCGGGGTCCACCGGTATGCAGTGGTGTCCTGTAGTGTCTGAATGCGCCGTGGACTTTTCCATTGCGTAATCATTAGTAAAACTGTTGGTGGTGTGTGGGTGGATGTCGCGGCTTTCCAGTAGATTCAACGTTACGCTTACAGAAGTTAGCGGTATCAAAGTCAAAGTCAACAAATAATTTATTTACACTTGAAAACGTCATTTTTAATGCTCTGCTCTTTCACTGTGCTGACTTCCCTGAGAAGAACGAGCGAGAAGCTAGAGATTGCTCTTTTCAAACAAACTTAAATCCTTTGGAATCTAGACCCATGTCGTCTTTCCATACATACTTATCGATGCTCTCCCCTGCGGTCCGCCTATACATACTGACCCCAAAAGTGAAAACTTCGACTACGCATTTTTACGTATTTCATTTAAACAAATTTTTTTGCGTAAGCCAAATTTGTTTACCTAATGTTTATAGTTCACTGTTCCATATAATTAATGTTATTCTTTAAGAAGTGTTTTATTCATAAGTATGCCACTCGTAACTCAGTTTTCAATTAATTAGTATAGGGTTTGATTATTTCCTGTACACTTATTAGCCGGCGTGGTGACCAATGAAATCACCGGCCACCAGCCAATAAGGCGCTAGTTAGTAAGGGTAGGAGGAATGGAGGGAAAAGGAGATGGAAGGGGAGATTTAGAGAAAAAGTGAGAACAGTTGAGCAGTCAGTCGTTGAGTGAAGATAAAATTAGAACATGCATTATTAATTAATATTATAATATAAATTAATATTGAAAAAATACTTTCATTTTTTTTTACAATACGGTAAGTAACGGGATGAACAAGCCATACACCTGGTGGTAAGTGACTTACCTATATGTAGCAGTTGCAATACCACTCTGAGTTTTAAATCGCAAAGATCTGAGAGACACCGCCATTTCACCGGCACCCTAACCTTTCTAAACCGCAACGCAATAATGCTCATATTACTGCTTGCTAGGAGAAACAAATAAGGTGGCAGCTGCTACTAAAAAACTTTTCAAATCACATGCGAGGTATTCTCTCTAAGGCGACGAATTAATTTCTTTGCGATAGATTCATAGTGTGTACCAATGTGAGCTGAGAAATATGTATCAATTAATCTGATGATGGATCCAAGATGTTTAAGAAGTTTGAAACAATTTTCTCCACATAATTTGGTGTATCAAAATCCTCAGGCCAAGGAGGCAAATCCACGTTCCACCACAACGCAATATTATCCAAAATGCCGGTTTGGTTTCTACTGTTATTGAGATAAGCACATAATCCACACATTTCTCTTCTAAATCTATCTTCGCCGGTGGAATGAAAACTGTAATGGTCGTGCCATTTAAAAAACTCATAATATTTGTTTTTATCGTTTATTATTTCATTCATTCTTTCCGCCATTTTGTCTGGTGCTAAATCGTTGGCGTTCAGGTAAATTCCGTTAGGCATGAATCTGTAATTTGCAAGTGTTTTTAATCAAAATATATTTTTAAAACTAACCCAACGGCATCATAGCCAATACACCAATTAATATACACCAATATACACAGACCTATTTGTACAGTTTAGAGCTCTTTAAGTTTGACACTTAATTCAACTGTGTCCTCTGCAATAAGAACGATCCAGACTTCAAAGCGTCAAGCCACAAGCTGCACTCTTGACTGTACAAAAGTTTAAATAAAGCTATTATCACAATAACATTGTTTAAGGGGTGTTTACAAAATTATTTTTTATATTTTTTGATGACACCAAGTGACGGGTAGAACAAGTCTTGCACCTGGTGTTATACGACACGCCTGTCCATAGCAGTTGCAGTGTTACTCAGAACCTTAAATCGCAAAGATCCAAGCGGTATTGCCACTACGCCAGCCAGAGAGAGACATAATTTGACAAGTCCTGTGTGCCTGTAGTTTCACTTGTCATTACTGCTTGGGAGCAGAAATAGGTAAGGTGACAATACTTCCATGGAAGAACTCTTTTACGAGGAGCATTAAATTTAAATCTGCGCAGTGAAAAGTTGTCATTTTGCTGATGTGACCTTAATATACCATATAAACCTGTTTTGAACACAACCAAATCATACACTTTTCCATAATTAGCGCACAATGCAAAAGTTAACCAGGAGCAGATACAAAGATGATATTTCAATAAGCTTAAAAGAGAATAGATATACGTTAACCCCGTACCTGCTATAATTGCCACCTCCAAAGACTACGGGCACAGCAAAATGTTCCAAAGCATGCAATATCTTTTCAGTAACATAGTCTTCTCCGAATGAATTCTCAAATGATAAATAAAAATAATAATCTGATTCTATCAAAGCAAAACATTCATCCACCCTTTCATTTTTAGGGCATCGGACAGCATCACCGCATTTACCATATATGTGCAAATTGTGACCATATCGAGCTAACTCTGCGCGCAGGTCTTCAGCGTATGAACGACGCCAAGGTGGTTGACAATGTGATACTATCCACGCAGCTGCGAGGTGCTTGTTTTGCAGTTTCTTTTTTACATAATCACTTGTTTCATTCATTTCGTTTAATTTCATCCATTGCATATTGACTTTAGGCCCAATCACTTCATCATATTCGTCCTTTATTATCACATAAGGAATCGTCACATTTGATGAAAGCTTGTAAGTGAAGGTAATGTTAAAAAACCCATTCCATGCTACGGATAGAGGATGGAAACCCGCGGGCTCCACAGCATACATACAATATTTTTGTAATTCAGATCTGTTGGAAGGTACAAGCACATCTTCCTGGATATTTCCCGTGCTAAGTTGCCAAACGTTAAACATAAGAACATCGAAATCTAAAATATTTTTTAAATAGCTATGATCTGGCGTTAAGTAGCAGTTTTTGAATATACAGTTCTCAAAAGCTTTTAGTCCCATATCGATTAGTCTAAACGGATCCATTTCAATTGTAGTCCATATAAGAATGTATATAAGTCCATCTTCCTTCTCGTTATACCCATTAGCATGTAATATACTGATCATTATGAACATTGTAGTAACTGTGACCAGTTTGTATGCTTCTTCTGTTAAAATCATTTCAAAATTAGTAGGTAATTTTTGTGGCCCGTCTCTTTACGTGACCAATATAGATACTGCTATTTGCGCACTCACACGAGCTGCAGTCTCATTGCCATCGTAACTAAAATGAGATAGTTAAATTGCGGTTAATAATATCTCTACACGCTAGCTGTACCACATTCTGTGTTTTTTGAAGACGGAATAAAATTACATTTCGAGGGTTGCCAATTTTCATAAAATTTTGAATAGTCATGTAGTTGCTGTCGACATTTTTATCGATAGATTGTGAAAGACGTAAAACTTTGCCAATAATGTCTGAATTGTGAATGTTATGACGGTCTAAAGATTATCAATTGCGTTCATTTTTATTTTGACAGTTTGACAGGTAATATCGAAATCAATTTTTGATCAAAAATTGATTCTCTGAAAAATATCGAATATTATCGATTTCGGATTTTATTATCTATATTGAATTAATTGGTTCTAAATGCAGTGTATATACGTATGAACTTACAAAATTCGACGAATAATGGGCTGATGATGATTTAAACGAAACAAGTTCTTCATTGCATAAGCGTAAACAATGTTCTATCGATAATTGATAGAATATTTATCGCCTAAAATCACTAGTTGCTAGCAAGTGGGCAACATTTTGGTGGAATGAACTGTCATTTTACTCTATCTTCAAAAGACTATAGCAGTTGAAACTTTTTTCTTTTTTTTATGATACTAAATGATGGGACGAACAATTCGTGCGCCTTGTGGTAAGCGACACACCTGTTCATAACTGTTGCAGTGCCCACTGGGCACAGCAGTGAGAGCCTTAACTAAGTAGTCAAAATTTTTTTTTTACTTAAAATTCCACCATCACCCCATTTGTACGTCCCATTGCTGGGCACGGGTCTCCTTTCAGGCGAGGGTTTTAGGCCATAGTCCGCCACGCTGGCCCAGGCTTGTGAACCTTCTTCAACGTGCAGATTCCATCACGATGTTTTCATTCACCGAAAAGCTCGTGATAAATTTTCAAATTAAATTTCACACATGAATTCCGTGATACTCAGAGATGCGAGACAGGAGGTCGAACTCACGACCCTCTGCTTAAGAGGCAGTAGGTCAAACCATTCGGCTATCACGACTTCTTAAATTAGAAAACAAATTCTAGTATTTGAGAAAACGATATTCTAAACAACACAAAGGTGGCGACGGCAGGCGAACATAAAAACACAATCGAACCGAACCTGCCCGATTGAACTACTCTTGTAATCGTGAAAAAAGAGGGGGCACCAATTTAATATAGGACCCGGTCGACAGGAATCAACGCTATTATAACACATATAAATCTGCATCTGATTAAATTACAATACAGCATTTACGACTAGAGTATTTATTTTGAATTATTTGAAAATAGCAGCAGTAGAGCTTTTTGTGAAAGAGTTCGTCCAGGGTAGTACTGCCACCTCACCTATTTCTGTCGCCAAGCAGTAATGTCAGCATTACTGCATTCTGGTTTTGAAGGGTCAGGGAGCTAGTGAAACAGGCACATGGGACTTGTCAACTTGTCTCAGGGTGATGAGCGCAGTGATAGTGCACCTCAAATCTTTGCGATAAGACATTGCACCTGTTATGGACAGGCGTGTAGCTTACCATCAAGCACCCGACTTGTGCGTCCCGTCACTTAATATTGTATAAAAAAAACTTATTATTATTATTATTATAGTTGACTTTAAAACTCTTTTTTTTATTTGACTCTAGATTATCAGTAAATTTTGAGTATACCTTACGAGTAGATACGCGATGACGGCGGTTTACTTGCAAAAATACTCATGGTCTTAAAATTTTAGTTCTCAACCATTGCTTAACGATTTTTAAAAAATTTATTATACACATACGAAATGTTTTAATTAATTAAATTAATACTGCAAACACACGAGGAGACAAGTCTTAATTGATATCCTCGGTTCTCAAAGGTACGACCTGAAGAATACTTAACGTCGTAATTGCTGTTGTTTGTTCTTGAATTGTTGCTATTATCATTAAGTGGTGTAACAATTTCTTCAGTTATTTGTATACTGTAATTCTCTGTAGGAAATGTACGAATGTCGGTATCACCTGAATAGTAGAATGAGTTTCAAGATGCGTGGACAATGGCAAAGGAATGTACCCTCAGACATTGTAACCCTGCATTCGAAGTACTGAAGAATAAGAATTGCATGCACTATCTGAGGCAAAAATGAGATAATTAAATAAGATATACAAATTTTTACTGTGAAAGATTTGTTTAGAAATAGGGTGCACATAATATACATGGATAGGTAAATACATACAGAAGATGATTAGAAACGCAGTTAGAGCGGAGTAAACAGTACAATGATGTTTAAATAGAGATTATTTAATAAATTTAACTGAATGGATTTATTTATTAAATTATTCAGATTTAACTTTATAATGTTACTAAGTAGTAAGTTTGCGATACAAGCGCTATTATAAATGTGTTTGCAAAAATCGGGGGCAGGCCGAAATCCAGTGCCGAGCGACTTCTGCCGCTCAGTAAATGCTGAGACTGTCCCCCACACACAAATCATTTAATGTATATGTACATTAATTTAATTTATTTTTGCATTTATAAGTAATCTTTTAAGCTTAGTTTTGTTATGAAATTAAAGTGTGTGGTAATAAATGGTTTAAAAATTTTGGAAGTACAATATCGGAAGAATGCAATGATGACACTAGCTTGCTTCATTTTCAAAATTGACTACCACCGCCTCTAAGTTTTTATGCCACTCCCCAAGCTCTTGCGCTAGTCATCCAGGTTCACCCGGCGACTCTTGCCATGTCGTCTGATGATGGGCATCTCGCCGCTGGACGCCCGACATTCCTGTACTCAGTCCTTGGACGCCACTCAGTTATCGCCCTACTCCATCTGTCGTCTTGTCTCCGTGCCCGGCCCAGCTCCACTTCAGTTCTATGATGCTTTAAAAATTTGCCACATTGTTATAATATTTTTCATCACACCTGCTCGTAGGCTGTACTATAACTTGCAGGTAAAGTCGGCTGTAATGTGCTGAAGTACGCACACGGGCTTGTCCATTATATTACCGCCTTATATTGGACGCTAATGGATTTTTACAATTTAATTGCTCAAACTCAAAACTCAAACTCAAACTCAAAATAATCTTTATTTCATAGGTAAGCATTATTACACTTGAAATCGTCACAATGGTTAAACTCTACCGCTCATTCGTAAGGCAGATTCCCCTGAGAAGAATGAGCAAGAAACTCTAGGGGTTGCTCTTTGTAAATAGCATTTACAATATTTTTTTATTTTTATTTGAAACATCAGAGATCGAGACTACCTCCATGAGCTAAACGGGTTACTACCACGGATTTTTGTCATCCAAGTACGCAGAAGTTGTATAATAACCTTTAGTATAAAGTTTTTGTTTCACTATAGTTTTAAACCTCGAGAAAGGCAAATTTTGTATATCAACCGGAATCTTGTTATAGAAGCGTATACATTGCCCCTTAAATGATTTTTTGACTTTGTGAAGACGACTATCAAGAAAAGCTAGTTTATTTCTATTCCTCGTATTAATGTTATGTCTGTCACTATTTTTCATAAATAAATTACTATTCCTTTTAACATAAATTACATTTTCATAAATGTACTGTGAGGCTAGTGTAAGAATGTTAATTTCCTTAAACTTATCTCTCAAAGATACTTTGGGGCCCAGATTGTAAAATACTGCACGTTTCTGCAGGACAAAGATTCTATTGATACCGGCGGCATTACCCCAAAGCAAAATGCCGTATGTCATTAGACTGTGAAAGTAACTGAAGTAAACCAATCTAGCGGTTTCGACGTCTGAAAGTTTCCTTATTTTTTTAATCGCGTACACTGCAGAGCCGAGCCGTTTTGATAACTTACTTATATGGGGACCCCATTGCAATTTAGCATCTAACGTTATACCTAGAAATACAACTGTATCCACAAGATTCAATTTTTCATTTCTAACTACAATGTTTGTAACCGTCTCTCTAACATTGGGTAATGTAAATTTCACACAATTTGTTTTTTTCTCATTAAGAAGTAGGTTATTAACAGCAAACCAATCAATTACTTTAGATATAGCATTGTTCACATCGTCATAGGAACATTGGTGCCTTTTAACTTTAAATAATAAGGAAGTATCATCAGCAAACAATACTATCTCATGTTTTATACTCTCCATAAGGCTAGGTAAGTCATTAATATAAACTAAAAATAAAAATGGGCCTAGAATTGAACCTTGAGGGACACCCATGCTAATTGCAGATCCTGACGATCTCGTACCGTTAACATTGACCCTCTGTACCCTACCACGCAAATACGATTTAAGAAGGTCGAGATCACGTCCCGCCACACCATAATGGCGAAGTTTCCTGACCAGTGTATCATGGTGCACACAATCAAAAGCTTTGGAAAGGTCACAGAATACACCAATAGCATCATGTGAAACTTCCCATGCATCAAATATATGATTAATCAACTCGACACCAGCATCGGTTGTAGAACGACCCCGAGTGAAACCAAATTGCTTAGGAGACATTAAGTTATTACTATAAACATATCTATACTACTACTATAAACTCCGTACATATCTTATACGTTAAGATTAAGCAAAGTTTAATTCTCAAAAAATCTGATATTATTATTTCATATAAGCTTTAAGTATAAAAAAACTGAGTTGTATTACCTATGGAAGAATAGCTGGCAATAAAAAAACAAAAATTTGTATTGCTGTGTTGTGAAGCGATATTTATTCATACAAGAAAACAGTGAACACAATCAAGGACTTGGGAATTATACTGGACCACAGACATACATCTAGATAGACGGCGCAAGTGTACGTAATTCGCGTGCCCAAAGTAAGTGAAATTCACTTACTTGCCGCTGCTACACTTCAGAACGCACTCGACCGTTATTGTAGATAAACACCAGTCGAAAACGCGAAAAATGCAAAATTGTGCCATTATAAACTGCAAATGCACCATAACAGTGGATAAACGGGTAAACAGGGACGTTTCCTTCCAAGGGCAAGTGATTTTGTAATCAGAGATGCATTATTTATTTTAAAAACAATTATTTTGGTTTTGTGTGAATTTCGAGAAAATAAATATGCAGCCGAGTATATGCTTCATGATTTGTAATACATCGCGGCTTTTACTTGGTGCGATATATTTGTAATCCTATGTTAATACGCCATGAATATCGAACGAACGCACTTTTGTATAATGCTTTCAGTTTCGTGGTACGGCCGCTTGTACATTTCTTTGGCCAAATTTAACATTTAATGATGTATACGTTAGGCAACACTGTTCTCGATCTGATCGATTTTGAAAACAAAGGGACGACAACTATTATGACCTTAGCAATATTATAAAAATATTCTATCTCTTTTGTTATAACGTTTAGTAACGTTTCGTTTTTTTTTTCAGGTTTGTAGTATTGATTAACGGTAGTATCTGCAATTTCGATAATTTTTGCTGCACGTTGCCTCGAATGTCCGAACATTTATATTAATAAATAATTACATACATCGCCGGATATGTAGTACGAGTAATACAAAAAATTATATAATGCAAAGAGTTAACAGTGCGTTGTCTTTACAAAAACTTGGAGTTGGTCATACGTATGAGTTCGTTGCTTTCGAGGACGAAGGTGGTACTAGTGTATCCCACTTAAAGATGCTATCCAAATATGCAGAGTAGCAGAGTTAGAAATCCGAGAAATAATGAACAAATCACAAAAATTTTAGGCCGTCATTAATTAAACCTCTTCTGTGTAAGTACCATATTTTGTCAGCAATAACATTTTTATTTGTCTCGCCATTCAACAATTTGATCAGTTACCAACAGAAAACCATCTACTAAAATTAATTAAGGCAGTCGCATGTTCATATATTGACGTGCGTTTTCATTATTTAAGTTAATCGATAAGATCTTCTATTACAAAAAGACGTTATATAATAAGCTCATTTTATTGGAAGGATAATAATTTTAATATTTGAAGTCGATTAAAAATTAAAGTCTTAATTTTTTGTCTCAATTTCTCATTTTCTCTCTTTAAATTATTAAGCAATTCTTTATTTGAATTTTGTAGATGTTAATACACAATAATGTTAACATGCTATTTCTTTTTTTTTTAAATATCAAGTGACGGGAAGAACGAGTCGTGTACCTGATGGTAAGCTGCACACCTGTTCACAACAGTTGCAGTGCCGCTCAGAGCTCCAGTACCCTTACCCTTTAAAACCGAAACGCAGTAATGCTAACATTACTGCTTGGCGGCAGAAATGGGTAAGGTGGCAGTACTTCCCTGGACGAACCGTTTCACAGCGGGCTTTCTATTGTTGTATTTCTATCACGCGTGATTGTTTAAGCCGACATGATTGACACCGATTGTTGACCGGGGTATTTTCAAATATGCCTTATCTAAAATGTGGAATGTATGGTATATGTATCGAATTGCTGTGTATCGTTACGGACATTACAACTTAATGGCTATTTGGCAAACAATCTCGAATCGCAGGTTTCTTATAATACATACCTTCTATCTAGCACTGGTTTTGAACATATTTCAATTGTTCAACAAATTTAATTGTATTTTGCATTTCAGATAATTAAATCTATACAATTTGTTATTGATATCAACACTTACTAACTAATATTGGTACTTATACCTAATAATATATTAAACATATTACAAAGCACTAAATACATAACAATAGAACAGATGGGAGAGATTCAATGCTTATCAGTCAGCTTTACCCAGTGGTTCCATATTCGATAGTTATATCTGTCAGATAATACTTTGAAAGTCGTTGGAACTGTATCTAGTAAGATGAAATAAGAACCCTGTTGCGCAAGATTGCAAAAAAAACGGTCTGTGTGTACCACCGCGAACATCGCAGATGAGATCCTAAAGCGTGGCAGTCCCATCAGCTTTCTAAAAGCATTATTACATAGGGAGCACTATACGTTTCGGGAACTGGCCACTTACATAAACAATATTTAAAAAGTAATTACGACATTTGAAAATGGAATTCCTTGGCAGTAGAATACAGTTTGTTTCATCTGACTGTCACTTGTTTTTACATTGTGGCGTCAATTTAGAAATTGGTTGTCTACATCATCATGGATTTAACTCATGAAAATTGTCGTAGTATGATTTCCTACGACTTTAAGTGTAATTTAACAACTCAACGGAGCTTCGCTCGGCTTCGACCTGCTTTTGGCGATGAAGCACCATGGCAAGACGACGACGATTTACAGCTGGTTTGCAGAATTCAAACACGGTCGTGTGTCTACTGCTGTGAACAACAAAAATATCGATGCTGTGCGCCGTATGATCAAAACAGACAAGCATGTGACATACCATGATATTCGGGCATCTTTAGGCATAAGCATGCGTCAAATACAATTAATACTACACAAACACTTGGGTGTGAAAAAGCTGTGCTGTCGGAGGATCCCACACAATTTGACTGAGGCTCAAAAAACAGATCGCGTCACTTGGTGCAATGCCATGCTTACCAGATTCAACGAACATGGATTTATAGTTACGATCCCAAAACAAAGCAGCAATCGAGCGTGTGGGTCTTTCGAGATGAGCCGAAACCAACCAAAGTGGCGCGCGTGCAAAGTGCCTCTAAGCGATTGATTGCTTCTTTTTTTTTAATAAAATTGGACACGTGGCTACTGTTGCTTTGGAGAATCGTTGTACCGTGAATAGTGATTGGTACACGACCATTTGTTTGCCGAAAGTTATTGACAAACTCCGTAAAAGTAACCGTAAACGCCGTATCATCTTGCACCACGATAATGACAGTTCTCACATGGCGAGACAGACAAATGAATTTTTGAAGATGAACAACGTTGACCTTATGAACCAACCCGCGTACAGTTCCGACCTGACACCTTGTGACTTTTATTTATTTCCAAAAATTAAGATCCAATTGCGCGGTCAACGATTTTCATCACCTGAAGAGGCTGTCGAAGAGTATGAAAAATATGTTTCAGAGATTGTCACGGAGGAGTGACATAAATATTTTCAACATTGGTACATTCGTATGAAAAAGTGCATTAACGCTAACGGAAAATATTTTGAGAAACAATAAATACATTTCTAACCATTTATAGTATTTTTTTCTTATCCATTCCGGAAACTTATAGTACGCCCCACGTATACTAAACGCAAATAACGTTTTTCTGACACGTGTATTTGAGTCTAATCATATTTTTTTTGTGTGTTCTTAATCATTAATTTGCATTTTCTTTTTCTTGTATTGTATTGCATGCCAAATAAATACATATGTTGAATTTCTTTTGGTATGTTTTAATTTTGTAACAAAAAAAAAATCATTTAAAAAACTTCGATGAACAATATATTTAGTTTGATCTTGCCCTTGTGACTATAAGCATAGAGGATAATAATAGTGGATGTAGACATCTGAAGCCAATCTCTGTTAAAAGTTTTTTGTGTGTGTTCATCAATCCGTGGACGGATCTAAAAAGTTTAACACGTTTGAAACAAACGCTTCCACTTTGGATTGTTTTTCAGGCTCTGGCCAGAGAGGCCATTCTTCATTCCACCACTGAGCAACAGAATTTAAAATGTTCGTTTCGTTTTTATTGTTATTAAGAAAAGCACAAAATTTGCAGATTTCTCTACTGTAACGATTCTCACTAGAGGAATGGAAACTATAATGTTCATGCCATTTGAAGAAATCATAGTATCTATTTTTATCGTTTATTATTTGGATCATTGTTTCCGCCATTTTGTCCGGTCGTAAAATATTAGCATCCAAGTAAATTCCTTCGGGCATGAATCTGTAAAGAAGAAGTAAGTTTTAACCAATAGTATTTAACAATGTGTTCTTAAGGGCCTCTTAAACTACCCACTCCTCAATTTAAGTTTTTCAAGACAGCTAGCTATTTATTTTATACTGTTTCATTTTGATCCCAAATGTTTTATACTTTTAGATTTATTCATTTTAAATGACGGCCTCTGTGGTCGGGTGGCTTGCACACCAGTTTTCATGGTGTCGCCATCTCTGAGATCCCGGATTAGTGTAGAAAACTGACTTTTCTATATTGTTTCGGGTCTGGGTGTTTGTGGTACCGTCGTTGTTTCTGATTTCTATAACACAAGTGCTTTACTAGCTACTTACTTTGAGATCAGAGCAACGTATGTGGTGTTGTCTAATATTTAAATATTTATTTAAAAAATGTGAGATATACAAAAAATAAATAAAAGGATATTGCTCAACGATATATACTTGAAGTATGTGGTTTTACTAAATTTAAAAAAAAGTTCATATGTCCAAGCAGATAATATTTGTAAAGTTTTTTTCGACATTGATTAAATTTGGTTTGCACCATTTCAAGGTAAAAAAAATCTGTATAGTAATAGTACTATGTTACACACGTACCTACTATAATTAGCTCTTCCAAAAACCACAGGCACTGCATAGTGTTCCAAGGCATGTAAAAGCTTTTCAGTAACATAGTCTTCACCGAATGAGTTCTCAAATGATAGATAAAAATAATAATCAGATTCTATTAAGGCAAAACATTCATCTACCCTTTCATTTTTAGGGCACTGTACAGCATCACCGCATTTCCCAAAAACGTGCAAATTGTGACCACGACGAGCTAATTCTTCTCGTAAATCATCAGCATATAAACGACGCCAAGGTGGCTCACAGTTGGAAACAATCCACGCTACTGCAATGTGCTTATTAAAGAGTTTATTCTTGACGTAATCACTCGTTTCTCTCATTTCGCTTAAGTTCATCCATTGCATATCAAATTCAGGTCCAATCACTTCATCATATTCGTCCTTTACGACTACATAAGGAATGGTAATATTAGATGAAAGTTTGTATGTGAAGGTAATATTAAAAAAACCATTCCATGCTCCTGACAGTGGATGGTACGCAGCGGGCTCTACACCATACATACAGTATATTTGTGCTTCTGATCGATTGGGAGGTAAAACCATCAATTCGTTTAAATCTCCCGTGCCAAGTTGCCAAATGTTAAACATTATGACATCGAAATCCAGTATATTATTCAAATAGCTATGATCGGCAGTCAGGTAGCAATTATTAAAAGTACAATTACTAAAAGCTTTGCGGCCCATATCGATAAAATTAAAAGGTTCGTAGTTTGCCGGTGTCCATATAAGAATATAAATAAGTCCGTCCTCTTTTTTATTATTTCCACTAGAACGAAATATACTGATAACTATGATTGTTACAGTGACCATTATTTTAAAAAATATTATTTTTTCGTCCATTCCCATTCCTGAAATATTTTTCTTATATATTTGTTTTTATTTCCACTAACACGGTTCAAAGAATATATATGCTTGTGCGCCGCACACAATGACTAGGTGTTTTTTTATGCATTTTACTTGTACCTTTTAATGGCATAATTTATTATTGTACTAGCGTGATACTGTAATAGCATTAGCGCCGTATGAGAATTGTATTGTAGCACCTTCTATTAGGTTTTTGGTCAAATTTTTCTACTTCGTGTCGAACCAATGAAACAATAAACCGGTGTTAAATTTCTTTGACCTAGTAAGCAGTCATTTCTATGCCTCAATTTGTTGTCTATATCAGATCTTCGCGAGTGTAGCTAGTCGGACACGGTGGGCAGCAGAGCAGGTAAGACACACTAGTGTGGGGGATTCGCAAACACAATAGTATTGAGCCGGGTTGATGTATCACAATTTATCTCTACATAGACCATCTAAAGTAACGTAATGTGTTACTCATGAAATATTTACTTATGAGACCCATCAATGGGTTTTGTGGTACAGTAGAATAACATAAGTATGAAATAGAAAGAATGAAAAGTTATTTAATTAATTTCTTTGTTATTATTTACATTTTAAAATTGCGATTGGATCTTATCTGAAGATCATAATGTGCTTTAATGTCAATAATGTACGTATGATATATTAATACCAGCTAAATAGTGTTTAGGTTTCATGGTGTAACAGTTGAAATGTATAAAAGTTGTGGAATATGTATTTCTGAGACAATACTCGGAATCTATAATGTAATGAAGAACGTGGATTGTCACTGCATTGTATAAAGCTGTCGTGACTGGAATACAAAGATTAATAGTAACTGGCCCTATCTGCAACAATTTGTCGGGAGAAATATTTAAAGATTTAAATATTTGTGATCTTGACTATACCAAAGGTTTCGAATTTTATACAGATGAAGTCAGTGGCGTAAAAATTTTCACCGTAAGCACTGGATGAAGTGGTTCCGGGTTCATGAACTCTTCTAAATTGTTTCTGGTCCGAATGTTCTCGATAGTTCCCCTAAAATGAATTGAGGTTATCTGATACTCATAGTACAGGGAATTTCCTATTTGAGACCAGATAATTAATGTGAATATCTGGCGTGTTATTAACATCATCGTCTATGCCGTCGCTGTTGTCGCCATCACGGTCTTTGATTTAGTCACAAAACGGTTTTTGCGCTCAATGAGAATTTTCGTTCTTTGACACACTTAAAATGTATACAGTGAATCAAGACCTGACTATAATATCAATCTAATGTCGAGGAAGAGAACTAAATAGCTATTTGACGTTATCAAATTTACAATTATTTCATATTACACATTCGCACCCTTAGTAATATAAGGGCACAATCCAAAAAAAGTAGATTTTTGGGAAATCGCGTATTAAGATTCTGGATTCCTACATTACACCTATTTTTTCAAATAATATGCTTATTATTTAAGTTATAAATATGAAATTTGGCAGATTTGTTCTTTGATAAATGTATTATAAATAGCAATAAAAAAAAAATATGTATAAATAAATTCCATAAGTTTCAAGCAAGTTAAAAAAACACTTTCAAGTTAGACCCGTATAGTACAAAAAATATAACAGAAATATGGAGCTATATAAGTTTGATCCCATTTATTATTTAAGTCCCTATCAATTCCCAAATTTCCCAAAAATCTACTTTTTTTGGATTGTGCCCTTATATTACTAAGGGTGCGATATATACATATGGAACGCATGTGGCACGCAATCCAGTGTCTTAAAATCAGGCGATTTACCCACTCCAAAACATGCCGAATGCGCTGCAGAATCGGGGTAACCCCAGCTAGATACTACACCCTAAACCCATTATCATATTGCATTCGTAGACCATTCAGTGATCTGCGAGTGTCGCACTAGTTGTAATGCTTTTTTGTTTAACAAAATATATTGATTAAAACTTTACGGGGAATATTCATTACATATCAAAAATGTTGTAATTCATCCTAAGGAAAGTGTCAGTTCTATTCTATAAGATTAATTTTAATGCGATTTCTAACCTATTGCTTCTCCTCGCTGCGCTCGTTGTCGCACCTAACTTTGACATTGGAATATTTATAATACATTATTCTCATGATTATATCTGAAATGTTAATATAAAGTGTATCATTTCTTACGACAGTTTATTTAATGCAAGAATGTCTTTTGAGCGTTATTTTGATAAAAATGTGTCATTTGTTCGAATGAACTGCACCCGATTGGACTACTGTCCTCCATAGTGAATTTCTTGTAAATCTTTGTGTAACGACTGTCTCACCCGTATTTACGGCATTAATTTTTATATTTCTTCAAGTATCAAGGTCGTCGTTCTGCCGGTTGAAGGATTTTTCGGTATGATGTCTGAAAGATAATTGGTATCTCCAGTTAAAACAATGACGTTCCGTTTTTAAGGGTCGTCGGAGATTTGGAAGGTAATAATGGGTCACAAAACAAAAAATGGATTAAAATTTAAATTGTTGGAAATAAACCTCAATAATAGAACTCCAGTTTCATAAAATGTCAATAATAATAGTTTCAAGTGTTTGCAAAGTAAGATAAAATTAGTATGTCTGTCTCACTGATTTTATCTTATAAATGTAATTAATTGGAGATGATACAAATACGTTTTTTTATTAATAATAATTACTTTATTTCAAAGGACACAAAAATTGGTGTAGCTCCCAAAGTAGAATCCGCTGTACTATGGGTAGCTAGGTCTTACGTCTGTTACGTATGTATGTTGCCCGTAAAATATCAATAAATGAGTCTATTACAATAAACTTACAAAAATATGTTAGATAGAACACAAAAGGGGGATGGTTTATGTACCTTAATAGTTACATTATGAAATTGTTTATACTCTTTCTCTAAATTTCAGTTTTGAAGAATGCGCATTGAACGCTCAGCCTTTTTAAACTTACTATAAGACGTTGAAACTTAAACGGTCACACAGAACATAACAAAGGAGCTAGAGGCTTTTGAGATGTTGATTTACCGCCGTATCTTGAGAATCTCATGGCGTGTCTGGATTACAAATGTAGAAGTAGTCAATGAGCTGTAGAAAAAGATGAACGCTCATGACCATCATTAAGCGTAGAAAGATATCGCACTTCGACCATATCATGAGGAACAATAAGTAGGTACACATTACTCCAACTTATCATTCAAAGCAAACTCCTGGTTAAAGATTTGAAGGAAAGATTTGGTTGCAGTATCACCATGATCTTTAGAGCGGCAACCTCTGAAATTAATTTTGCCTTGATTTCGTCCAACCAAAGAAAAACCCGAAGTGGAAGATATTCTTTAACGTGCTTTATTTATTTTAGAGTAAATTATAACTATGAAAAATTTACACATAAATATCAGTTGTTTATTTTATCTATTTACATTATCAATACAATTATTATAGATACATAGAATAGTATTATATAAAATAAAATCAGTATTTTCATATATAGTCCATTATCATGATCATCAGCCACTCTTGACATTGGCGTCCTCAAATTTGCGCCGTTTGGCCCGATCCTCCAAACAGCCTTTTTTATACGTAGAGTAACATTTTACAAGGAATCTACAAATGTTATTTTGTCTATGAGATTAAGAAAAACCGTCTAAGATAAAAGAGATAAAACGTTTGAATCAATCTGAAGACGGATCTAAAATGTTTAACAAATTTGTGAAAAACTTCTCTGCTTTGGTTTGTTCCTCAAGCACTGGCCATGGAGGAAATTCTTCGTTCCACCAATCGGCAATATTTTCCAAAATACTTATACGTTTTTTATTATCGTTGAGGTAAGCACACAATCGACAAACTTCTCTACTGTAACGATCCTCACCAGAGAAGTGAAAACTATAATGGTCATGCCATTTGAAGAACTCATAGTACTTATTATTGTCATATATGATTTCGTTCATTTTTTCTGCCATTTTGTCCGGTGTTAAAACATTGGCGTCCAAGTAAATTCCTTCCGGCATGAATCTGCAATCATAAAGAGATGTAATTATAATAAAATCACCGATATTAATTTTTGCGCCATTGTTCACCATGGCAGAACAAGCTTATCCCACAATCTATTTTTGGGGTATTGTACGAACTTTGGTATAGAAACGATGTTATTGCGAGATCTTGTACCTCTAAATAGTGTAGAATACTGTTATTTTTAAACCTCAAGGCAGTCACGCACACCTTTCTGGCATTTAACATATTGAAACATGAGTCACAAAAACCTACTTTTATCGTTTTCTTCACCATTAATTTAGTAAAACTACAGATACAGACAGAGAGACAAGACTTTTTAAGTAAAATCACTATATTACATACCTGCTTAAACTTGAACATCTCAGTAGTAATTTGATATAAGTATTATGCTGCAGGTACGTACCTGCCATAATTGGCACCACCAAACACCACGGGCACAGTAAAATGTTCTAAGGCATGCAAAAGCTTTTCTGTAACATAGTCTTCACCAAATGAATTTTCGAATGATAAATAAAAAAAGTAATCTGATTCTATTAAAGCAAAACATTCATCCATCCTTTCATCTTTAGGACACTGAATACCACATTTCCCGTAAACATGAAGACTGTGGCCATAACGAGCCAATTCATCACGCAAATTGTCAGCATACACACGACGCCAAGGTGTTTCGCAATGGGATACTATCCAAGCAACTGCAATATTCTTATTCTGGAGTTTATTTTTTATATAGTCACTCGTATTATTCATTTCGCTCAACGTTTTCCATCGCATGTCAATTTTGGGCCCAATTACTTCATCTTTTTCGTTTTTGACCACCACATACGGAATCGTAACATTAGATGAGAGCTTATATGTGAATGTGAAATTGAAATAACCATTCCACGCTTCGGATACAGGATGGTACCCAGCGGGTTCCATGCCATACATACAGTATTTTTGTGCTTCAGATCGGTTAGAAGGTAAGGGCATATATTCATTCAAGTTCCCTTCGCCAACTTGCCAAACGTTAAACATAATAACATCGAAATCCTGAACATTATTCAGATAAGTACGGTCTGCGGTCAAGAAGCAGTTTTTGAATGTACAGTTCTCAAAAGCTTTCTGTCCCATATCGATGAAGTTAAACGGTTCCATAGTCGTAGGCGTCCATATAAGAATGTTTATAATTTTGTCCTCTTTTCCATTCAATTCAATAGCATGAAATGTATTGATCACTATGAACATTATAGTAATTTTAGTAAACCTAGTTTTGTTTCCCGTTCCGAACATTTTCTTTGCGTTGTCTAATTACATACTACCGCATGCTCTATGTGTTATTGAACTAAAGAAGAAGTAGAAGATTTTTTACAATGGGCATAACAAAGTTTACTCATCATCATTTACTCTATGATCAGTACGAAAACAGCAAATTAGCAATATACATGAAATTGGATCTAAGACAGTATCCCAACATACCTCTTATTAAAACCAGCACGCTCTCACCACGTAAAGGATAGCCAATACGCCAATATGCTCATTGGTAGTGGCATGTCTTGGCACCACAGCTTTCCGTGTTTCAAATGTGCTGCGATTAAGTACTGGAACAATTGCCGTCTCAGCTTAATACTTTCCACGTTCATCTTATAATTTTAAACTGTGACAATGATGGTACACGAATCAGGTATTTTTTTATAATTATCCAGTGACGGGGGAGCATGACGTGCACCTGGTGGTAAGTATCACGCCTACCCATAACAGTTGTAGTGCCACTCAGAGTTTCGTAAAGACCTGAAGGGCGCTGCCACTGCTTTCGTCACCTTGAGGTATAAAGTTGACAAGTCCTACGTGCCTGTAGTTTCACCATCACCTTTAAAGCCGGGACACAGTGATGCTCGCATCACATCGCACAGTGGCGGTAATAGGTATGACGGTTGTAATATTCTAGACGAATTCCTTCACAAGGAGCTCTATTGCCATTAAACATTATTTTCAATTCATTATCATTTCACCCAAAAGACGTCCACTGCTGAACATAGGCCTCCCCCGAAGAATGCCACAACGACCTGTCCTACGCCGCTTGCATCCAGCGGATTCCCGTAGCCTTCATCAGATCATCAGTCCACCTTGTAGGTGGTTTGCCATCGGTCATCTGTTCTGCGAGCAATGTACCCAGCCCATTGCGACTTAAGTTTTGTAATTCTTATGATATCCTCATTACTGATTCCATTTCGCAACGAAACTCCGAGCATAGCCCTTTCCATTGCCCTTTGTGACCTTGAGCCCTCTTATGAGGCCCATAGTGAACGACTACGGATGGTATTCTAAAACTCTACTCAATGCCCAAGTCAGGATTTGAGTACGATTTAAAGCACTAGAAATCATACTCAAGTCATTGCCATTAGCGTCGTATTTCCAGTGCTTGAAATCATACTCAAGTCCTGACTTGAGCATTGAGTGGAGTTCTGGAATACGGCCCTACGTGTCAGTGCCGTAAGTCATCGCTGGCAACACACACTGGTCGAAGGCTTTTGCCGCGAGACACTGTGGTATTTTGGACAAGACATGGCGAGATATGGCGTCATTTCCCGAACGCTGTCCAGCCGAGTCGGATGGTACAGGCTTCATTTATGTGATTATGGCGGTTTTATTTAAAAACACACACATGGGAAACAATTTTGTAATCAAATAACATGTTGTTTTTTTTTTATTACATACCTTTGTTTGTTTATTTATATTATGATGTATAATTGGAATTGTTTATAAATTATATGGGATGTTTAAATAGGTTTTTCGCACTATGTTTTGCTCACGTTTATGCACATAATGTAGTAGCCTGCATGGAAAGCAAAACTCAGCAAAACTGACCGAACAATGTCGAGTCCTGTTTCACCCCGCCATCACTTCTCCAAGTACTAACAATGCTTATATACACATACTCTATTTAATAACTCTTTATTATCTGTATTGTTACATTGTATAAAATTCCTTTAACCTCGTAAGAGCTGAGCAAACTACAATGGGAAATGCGAAAAACGCCCAGTGTATAATGTTAAAGCCCTAGCAAGTATGCCCATCAATTATGTATGAACAACATATTTTTCTAGATGTCTTATGGTCATATAGAATATATCGAGCCATTACCGCTGACTTAGTGTACACTTACACTAAGTCGGCGGTAATCTACGGCGGTAACTATAAACAAATTTTGCAGGAGAGGTTTTTTTTAATATTTTTACATACCAATGTGAAACAAAATTGAATTTTAAGAATATAATAAATAATAAATAAATAACGCACACACTCAACATAGCCCCACACTAGGGAAACCCTGTGTCGCGGGTGCCATGGACACACACATAGACAACCACAAATTACACCCAAACTCACGAGAGAAATAAATGTAAGCCATACAAACATTTCTCCCGGCCCGGGAATCGAACCTGGGACCTCTGCGTGGCAGTCCGGCATGGTAACCGTTCGGCCACGGAGGCAGTTATATACCTATATAACTGCCTCTATACCTATATACCTATTATATCTATCTGCCTATATACCTATTATAAAGAATTTCGTAATCGATTTTGTAACAGCAATTTTTTTTTAAACAATGGATATTAAGCCTTTTTTGGCGCATATTTCTTGTAAGACCGTTATTTAATAGTAAATACCTAAACCATTTGATCTAGCAAAATACTTTTTCCGCTTCTCCTCCTTAGGGCGTGTCACCCCCCTTAATACAAGGAATTAAAGTACACAGGCAATGTATATGCTTCTATAATAAGATAACACTTGATATTCAAAATTTACCATTTACAAGGTTTTAAATAACCTAATCTCAGTACAGAGTACTAAAAGAACAACCTCAAAAGTACGTGGAATTGTATATAATTACCAAGTTTTATTGAAATCGGTTACCGGAAAGTGAGCTAACCCGGATTCATCCCCTACTTCGCCACTATACGGGACTTGATTCAGGAGATAATAAAAATCGGTTCTCACTACTCAAAGTAATATATTGAGAGAGAAAAACGCCTTGAATTGGAGAATAGCAAAATCAAGCATTAAAATAATTTATTCTTATAATAAAATTTAGGCGCTATTTATAAAAATGAATCTTCACGCGTGAACAGCCACCCTTACAGGTGGATGATATTCTTCAAAATTAAATGGGACCACTTTGGAGGTACCCTCGTTCCAACAAAAAAGAATCATGATAATCGGTTCACAAATACCGGAGTTATCGCGTAACATACATACAAAAAAAACGTATAGTCGTTTTGAGAACCTCCTCCTTTTTTTGAAGTCGGTAAAAAAAAACCGACCTCGCAAGTCATTCATCCCCTAGTTTACCACCCTTAGAGGTCGAATATTTTCTTCAAATTTAAATGGGACCATTTCTGAGGTACCCTCTTTTCAACAAAACAAGAATCATCAAAATCGGATCACAAATGGCGGAGTTATCGCGTAACATACATACAACAAAAGAACATACAGTCGAATTTAACACCTCCTCCTTTTTTTTGAAGTCGGTTAACAATAGTGAAACAAAGACTTTATGTTTACAGAAGGTTATTTATAGGACTACTGGATGACAAAAATTCACTGTGGTAACCCGTATATCTTTATAGTTGTTTCTATGTAATAAAAACATGATATTCATTACAAACTACTAAACTAAAACTGTTAATTTGCTTTAAATTGATATTAGCAAATTTCTCCTCGTAGTCTAACCATTAATTTCTTAAAGCTTTGCCTTTTTACGTCACAGCTAGTTCGATGGATGCTGTCAGGAATTCATAGTACTCCGAATCGTAGCGACCCACAAATAATGAAATAAAACGACTTTCGTTCCAACGTTTTGTAGATATTGTTAAGTCTTGAGGTCATATTCTAGAGCTCTACTCAATGCTCAAGTCAGGACTTGTTATCATATCATACTCAAGTTCTTGCCATTAGGGTCGTATTTCCAGTGCTTGAAATCATAGTCAAGTCTGCTCAAATCCTGACTTGAGCATTGAGTAGGGTTCTGGATACGACTCTTAAGGCCGTATTCTAGAACTCTACTCAATGCTCAAGTCAGGATTGCACTGGAAACACAAGCACTGGAAATACGACCCTAATAGCAGGGACTTGAGTATGATTTCGAGTGCTTTAAACCATACTCAAATCCTGACTTGAGCATTGAGTAGAGTTCTAGAATACGACCATTCGAGTGGTTACACACGGTTACTTTTAGCAGCGATGGAAATGCGTGTTTGAAAACGCGCGATCATCGCTACACTTGCGATTTATAGGCGACTACATTGATACAGTCACCTTATGCACGAAAAATTTATGTAGGTTTATGCACGTT
>NW_020654810.1:6464790-6479093 GCF_003589595.1 Hyposmocoma kahamanoa | reverse complement strand
TTTGATAATTTTTATTTTTTTTATTCTATCGTTTTGTGAATTTTTGTGTTGTGGCGTTGTATTGCATAAATGGTTTATATTCTATTCTATTCTAACCTATTGATATGTCCATTTTATCGAATAATCTAAAATGTAGTTGAACTGTGTTGTTCTCTATGAATAATCCTAATACTAAATCTCTGCTTCCAAGAAGTACTTATTTTTGGTTGAAGAGATTGTGGGTGCTTTAATCAATCCGGATCCAATAAGCTTAAGAAACTTCTAACAACTGTTTCAACTTCGCTTGGTTCCTCAATTTCCTCTGGCCAAGGAGGCCATTCCGCGTTCCACCAGAAAGCAATACTATCCATAATACCTGTTTTGTTTTTATTTTTATTAAGAAATGTACATAATGCACATGCATCTCTACGGTGCATATCCTCTTCAGTGAAATGAAAACTGTAATGGTCGTGCCATTTGAAAAACTCATAATATTTATTTCTATCGTTAATTGCTTCGTTAATTTTTTCCGCCATTTTTTCCGGGGCTAAATTATTGGCATCCAAGTAAATTCCTTCAGGCATGAATCTGCAATGTGAAAGAGATATCAGTGCCAATAATTAGCATTAAAATAAATACATACGTTATTCTTATGCTAGTAAGAAGTGGTGAAATGCATCAGTCATGACAAGAAACAAACCTTACTTAATACCGTATTTCATGACATTCTTTTCGTTCTTATTTATCGTTCTCGTAGCCAGTGAGAGATTGAGAAATTAGGTAATTGCGTTTTTACATTTATACAGGAGTTATAAAATTTGACATGCATAATTTGTAATAATTATATTAATACAAAGATCGAACACTAAAAAAAAATCCTTCGATACGAATTTGAACCGTCTTCCAGAAAACCGTGCCAGACGCTATGCCAATTATTGAAGCGACATCTTTAGTCAGCTGCTGGTAACTGTAAAGGTACCTGGCTGAGCGAAGCAAAGTTTTCATACATTTCTCTCAGATTTATTTACATTGTAGTTTCTGTGACTGTCTCTGTGCTCCGTTTTAAACAATAAATGCCCGTAGTGCTCATCCCAACAGATTAATTTTATTTAGCCTATACAATAATGGCGCCCCACGTTGGGCGATGGCGAGAAGCACATTCTACATTCAGCAATCTCAGTACAGAGTATTAAAAAAAACCGACCTCAAAACTACGTGGAATTACACATAATTACCAAGTTTTATTGAAATCGGTTACCGGAAAGTGCACAAACCCCGATTTATCGCCTAGTTCGCCACTATACGGGACTTGACACAGGAGATAATAAAAATCGGTTCTCACTACTCGAAAGTATATGAAGAGAGAAAAACGCCTTGTATTGGAGAATAGCAAAATCAAGTATTAAAATAATGGCTCCTTATAATAAAATTTAGGCGATATTTATAAAAATGAATCTTCATGCGTGAACAGCCACCCTTAGAGGTGGATGATTTTCTTCAAAATTTAATGGGACCACTATGGAGGTACCCTCTTTCCAACAAAAAAATAATCATGAAAATCGGTTCACAAATACCGGATTGATCGCGTAACATAAACACAAAAAAAGAAACATACAGTCGAATTGAGAACCTCCTCCTTTTTTGAAGCCGGTTAAAAAACTAATTGATTATGTCACTCGGGGATGGGTGGTCGTCGCAAAATCGGGTCGGATGCTTGCGAGTACGCTTCTGGCACACTAGATGGCGTTGAAATGCTGTACTTTCGATATAATTACATTAATAATATAATAACGCACACCCTCATAGCCCCGCACTAGGGAAACCGTTTTTCGCGTGTGGTATGGACACACGTAGACAACCACAAATTACACCCAAATTCACGATACAATTTTTTTTTATAATACCAAGTGACAAGACGAATAAGTCGTGCGACTGGTGGCAACTACAGTTGCAGTGCCACTCAGAACTGTAAATCGTAAAGATCTTAAGGGCACTGCCACTGCGCCCGCCACCCAGACACATAAGTTGACAAGTCCCGTGTGCCTGTAATTTTACCACCACCCTTACCTGTAATTTTACCACTCTTACCCTTCAAAACCGGAAGGCAGTAATGTTCACATTACTACTGCTTGGCTGCAAAAATAGGTAATGTGGCAGTACTTCCCGGGATGAACTCTTTCACAAGGTCACAAGCTCAACTGCTACAAAAATAAATGTAGGCCATGCAAATATTTCTCCCGGCCCGGGAATCAAACTCCCTTTTGACCACTTTCGAACCGTTTGACCACGGAGGCAGATAAGTAATAAGCATAACGCACATACCTGCTATAATTAGCACCTCCAAAAACAATCGGCACGGTAAAGTGTTCCAAAGCATGCAAAATCTTTTCCGATACATAGTCTTCACTAAAGGAGTTTTCAAATGATAAATAAAAGTAATAATCTGTTTCTACAAAAGCTAAACACTCCTCCATTCTTTCACGAGGACAGGGAATAGTACCGCATCTCCCATAAATATCCAATCTGTGTCCATATTGAGCCAATTCTTTTTGCAAATGGCGGACATAATAAAAACGCCAAGGCGTCTCGCAATGAGACACGATCCACGCTGCAGCGATATGCTTGTTCTGCAGTTTGCTTTTGACATAATCATTAGTTTCATTCATTTCGCTTAACTTCAACCAATGCATTTCAATTTTAGGCCCAATTACTTGATCGTTATGATCCTTTACCACTATGTAAGGAATCGACACGTTTGATGTGAATTTGTAAGTAAAAGTCATATTAAAAAATCCATTCCAAGTTTCGGGAAGAGAATGAAAACCGGCTGGTTCCCAGCCGTACATACAGTATTTCTGGGATTCAGATCGGTTAGAAGGTAAACCCACAAAAGTGTCATTATCCAAATTTGAAGTGCCAACTTGCATAACGTTAAACATAATGACATCGAAATCCATTATGTTTTTCAAATAAGTCCGGTTTTCTGTCAAAAAGCAATTGTTATAGGCACAATTTTCAAAACCTACACTTCCTAGACCTATAATATTAAAAGGTTCCCACTTAGGAGTCCATATAAGAATGTTAATAAGATCATTCTCCGTGTTGTTATATCCGCTGGCGAGGAATATGTAAACCACTAGGAACATTGTAACAACTGGTATCCTTATAAGTCCAGAATGTACGTTTGTATCAAACATTTTAAAACATAAAATTTATTTAATTTTCTTTTTACACTATGTATTAGGCACCTATGTATATCCTCGACTTGGAAGTATGTTTATGTAGACAAAATATATAATATTGGAGGTTGCGTAAATTCAAATATTGTACATAATATAAGAATTCGGTAAAACAATAAGTATAATAATCGGTTACATTTGAGTAAGAACAAGAAGATTGCCAGGAATTATATTTTTGATTGTTTTAAAACAAAAAAATTATTTAAAATCTCAACACAATGGACACGAGGAAAACAATTATTTACGTACAAATATTGCCCTTTATTAGCGAAAATAATTAATCGAAATCAGTTTAACATGGTTTGAAATAGAAGTTAGTTAGGGCACTATTCTATTTCATCCTCAACCCATTTATACGTCTCACGACTCACGATTGGGCACGGTTCTCCTCTCAGGCGAGGGCTTGTGCCAGGTACACGTTTTCCGAGGGTAGTGAACCTTCTTCGACGCGCATGTTCCTTCTTGATGTTTTCTTTTGTCGCCCATGCTAAATTTCATGAGCGACAAAAGATTCGAATCCACGACCTCTGCTTGACAGGCGGTAGGTGTACCCATTAGGGTAGCTTTTTTATTTTCTTTATGGCTTAAACAGCTTAAGCCGGGTACGAGTACGGGTGACGGAAAAGATGAGGAGTAATAGGTTAGCACGGTATGGACATGTCCTGCGAAGGGAAGATTATCATGTGAGTGTTAGGTATGAATGTGGAGAAAGGAAGGCCAAAGAAAAGATGGGATGGATTGTGTGAAAGTAAAAATGACGGCTGATAGGGGAGGGTGGAAGAAAAATGCATGTTGTGCCGACTCCACCTAGCGTGGGATAAGGACAGGAACAAAAAGAGAAGCCGAGTACTCTTTAACGAGCTGTAACCGTGACAGATACATTAACGAGGTTCTAGTGAAGTTCAGATGGTTCACTGCGAACCGCAAGCGTTCCGCGTCAAGCTCGCGAACCACGTACACACTATGATTTTTGGTTACATAACATGGCAACGGTTACGGTTACAGCTCGCTAGTGAGTACCCGGCTTTATATAACAACATAATAGAAATTAGAATAACAATAATCAGCAAACAGCTCCCTGCTGATAAAAATTAATTAAGTAAATAAGCATTGATAACACAGTTACAAAGAACGACTGAGTTAAAATGAAAACACAAGCGCGAGATCGCGATACTTTCAGCAGTTATGGTCATATTCTCTGCTGGTGAGAATATTTCAAGGACCTATTTCAAGAACTTTAGTATAATATAATATACTTACAAAAAAATGTACGGGCAATACGGTATCCTTCTCTACATATAGCACCACCTCCTAGATTAACGCTTTACCGCGGGAGTTTCAAATTCGCTGCATCTAAGTGCTGGAATGATTTGCCTCCTCCAGTACGAAACTCAAAGTCATCTTGTACTTTTAAAAGAAAGTGCAAGCTTTGGTTACTTTCGAGGCAAAGATCAGAAAGTAATTGGATGTAGTTTGTAATTATATTTTTACGTGTGGGTGCTGTTCATCTCTACCTAAACCCCAAATTTGAGTATTTTTAGGTGGAATATTTTATCTATCTCAGGTACTATAAGGACAATAGATTTATTATAACTTTAATTGAGTATATATATATATTTATTATTTTGTGATATCTTTTGGAGCTACTCGAGACGCGTCAGATAAATATTATGATTAAAATGTAGCGAGTTTCAAAAAGGTAGGGTCTGAAAAACAGCTTAAGCTGAGACTCTATCCTTTTTATCTACACAGTATCTATAAGTGATGTTATTTACGACTAAATTGTTTTGTAAATGTAGATAAATAAAGTTCTTTATTATTATTATTATTATTATTAAAAAGGAAATGTATAAAAATACGTCTGTCTGGGAAAACCAAGAGTCGACAGCTACCTTGCCCAACACATTAAGCATAGTTATGCAAAGGAAAACGCTGCACACTTTGGGTACCTTGTCGCGAGGATCCAATTTTATTCATATAAGTAATTTAGTCTTAGTTTTACTTTCTAGTATTTAAGCTTTTAGTGTACCTTACCTGTATATTTATGAAAATACGTCTATAATATTATATTAACAAATTAACTGTAATCAATATAGCTGCTAAGAAATTAACGAGGTAATAAGTTCTTAAAAGAAAAATTCTTTGAAGTTGTACGGAAAAATCGTGTTCCATGAACATATAAGTTAGAGCTCGTTGCAACAAAAATGTCAGTAAAATAAAATCTAATCTCTGGTAGTATGGCTGAATAAACGCTTCAGCCTATTACGATTATACTACTACAAAAATTTGATAGAAATTTTACAACAAGCGATAAAAAAAGTCTGCTAAAAACATATAGCAATTGTTATGATCAATACAGTGTTATATAATTGATGTACCTGCCACAATTATTAATAACAGACGGTATGATTCCAGCTGTAGTCCACTGTCGCTAAATTTACATTAAGACATTGTCAATTGGGGCAAGCATTGATAGTTCGCCATTATTGTTAATTACATAATTGTAACCCATGGCAAAATTAAGCCACTTGTATTCATAAGTCGAAAATAAATGATCACACGAAAGTCACAGAGACCAAGTATATGGAACAAATTATGTATATGGAATTACTCTCATATTTAGATATATTTAAACATAAAAAGTTATCGGGTAATGTCGTTCGTAGAATCTTTTAGAGTCTATACCACCTCACGTCGAATTCAAATTTCATTTTGCTTGGGTCGAGCGATACTGGTTTTATTTCAGAATTTTTTTTACAAACGAAGTTATAGCGACACGAAACACATATGTATATCGTATACTATACGCGTTCTATTAGTTCAGTTGATATTTAAAAAATCATTGATATATGTAAAGTAGGTATTGATATATAACGGTATTCTTGTAAAATTTCGAGATAAGTTTGTGTTTTTTTTGTATCTTGAAAATTTTTAGGAATCGTGTTTTTACACCGTATAGTATATATAGTATATATCAGTATATATCCTCAATTTTACTATATATTCTTTTCAAATTCAACACTTTCACTGATATGTGGAATCAACCAAAGCCATTTGTAGTATAAATTCTTAAACCTTTCTCCTAACAAGTTGTCATTTTGCAGAAGTGGCCTTTTACACCATAGGCGCGAATTGTAAATTAACAAATTTTTGATGTGGTTAATAATAATAACGCACACACTTATTATTATTATATATTTATAGCCCCGCACTAGGCAAACCCTTTGTCGCGAGTGCCATGGACACACACATAGACAACCACAAATTACACACGAGATAAATAAATATAGACTATAGGTACAAGTATTTCTCCCGGCCTGGGAATCGAAACCAGGACCTCTGCATGGTAACCGTTCGGCCACGGAGGCAGTTAGATGATTTAATACACAGACCACATAAATCCGTGATTTAATCAGTGCTCCGTTTATTTTCACAATTTCGCGGAAGTCCGCTCAAGCATCCCCGTCACCATTATCTCGACCCCATTCTTACCCTCGCACTCGCTGGCCGAACCTGACTGCGAAGCCTTCGACCAGCCACTTTGCGACGGCAAAACCTAGACGGGTATATAATATCCACGACCCGATTTCCTTGTAATTTTCAAATAAGGTATGTTGCCCTTATCAAATTATACAATGATGACTTTGTAATTTTATTTTCATAATAGAATAGCGAACGATTGTCATGGACAGACGTGTCGTTTACTACCAGACGCTTGACTTGTCAGTAGCTTAAAAAATTGTATTTTATGCAATTGTTGCATAAGGAGTGTTCTTAAAATCGAGTACCGTGTTTAGGCCACGAGATTTTGCCGAGTGTAAGTTATAGGTACGAGATTTTAAGATCTAATTATGTAATGATTGCAAACAATACGTTTGGTACAAGTATATTAAAATAATGAAACACTATCAATATATTTTGTTATATTTTGTTAACAATCCACGACAACAACGACTCGAAACAAAAACAAAAAACCAAGGATATAGAAGATCGGGCCAACTAAAACTTTTATTTTAACCAATCAGAAGGCAGCAGAGTGTTTGAGTCATATTTGATAATTTAATTAGCAAAAATACGACTGTCTTTTTTTGAAACTTATAGTTATCGAGTTCTTAGGTTTTCGCGATTGTTACACATAGCAAATGAAACTATTTTTCCGGATTTAAATCTTATATGTATTGGACAAACGAAGCGAAGTATTTGCACCCGCGTCAAAGAATATATAACTGATGTCAAACACCGTCGAGTAAACAAGTCTGCAGTCTGCGAGCATGTCATGGATAAACCTACACATTCAATGAAGATGACAAACCCCAGGTCCTTGCAAAAGAAGTCCGTTATCCACGCAGGATGCTGCGAGAGGCCATTGAAATTAAAAAACATCCTAATTTCAACAGGGACGATGGTTTCTCCTTACCACCAGTTTGGGATCCTGTATTTCCTCTTATGAAAAATCCCAAACAGGCATAAGACTGCAGTACTTATTAATGTTTTAATTCATTCTAATTTATATTATTAATTAATAATAAATTGAACTTAATAAAAATTCATTCAATAAAATAATTTGTAAAACGTAATGTTGCGTAAATTGGAATGTTTCTTTGTAAAATTAAAAATAAGGTATTTAATTAATAACTTTTGTAACTATAGTGACAAAATAGGGTGGTTTGCATTAATATTAGACATAACTAGTTGATGACTGTACCACCTCAGTCAACCGTGACCATGGGACCTGTAAAGGGCTCGAATCGTCGGTTTGTTTGCAAAAACAAATATAGGCGATTGAAATCCGGAAAAATAGTTTCATTTCCTTATTATAGTTCATAAGTTTTCCAAATCAGTAGCGAGTACCATAGATAATAGAATTTTGGTTCTAAATTATGGTTTATGAAGTTATAATTGACAGATTAAAGTACAGAAGTAGAAAAACAAAATTTACAATGTATACTTTTTTATTTTATTTAATCTGCCAATAAGGGTCAACAAAGGACGAATCAGATAGTCATGATGTAAGTATTAATTAGTCTGACAACGGATCCAAAATGTTCAAGAAATTACTGACAATCTTCTCTACTTCGTTTGGCTCATCGACCTGTTCTTTCCAGAGGGGCGGCCAATCCACATTCCACCATAAAGCAATATCATCCATAATACCCGTTCTGTTTTTACTATTATTGAGATAAGCACACAATGCGCAGACTTCTCTACAGTGATGATCTTCACCAGAGAAGTGAAAACTATAATGGTCATGCCATTTGAAAAACTCATAATATTTATTTTTATCGTTTATAATTTCGTTCATTTTTGCCGCCATTTGATCCGGTGGTAAGACATTAGCATTTAAGTAAATTCCTTCAGGCATGAATCTGAAATACAAATAAATTGTCTATTAAGTATTTATTTTTTATCACATATTTCAAATCACAAATATCTGTAACTCATTCTAAGATTATAGTTCAACTGATCAATTACGTTTACTTATTTATACAGTTGGGAAGCGTCAGGGCGCTGGCAACGTCTGGCAATTTGTGTACCGAGTGGGAAAAATGGAAGAAAGCATTCAATATTTACTTCGAAGCCTGCGAATTATCACAAAAAGATCCAAAAGTACAAATAAATATATTGCTGCACGTAATTGGTGATAAATGTCGCGAAGTATACGAGCAATTCACAGGAGAAGTCAAAAATATTAAAGAACTACTTTTGAAATTCGATAATTTTTTCATACCGAAAAAAAATTTAGCAGTTGAGAGACAAAAATTCTTTAAAAGAGACCAAAAAGAATTGGAATCAATAGAACAATACGCTTTTGAACTTAACAAGATTGCCTCAAAGTGTGAATTTAAAACCCTATGCTACGACCTTGTCTGCAGTAGGTTAATATGCGGAATTCAAGATGTTGCATTATCAGAACGATTACTGAGAGAACCAGAAATAACACTTTCAAAAGCAGTAGAAATTTGTAAATTATCAGAAATGTCGAGAATGCAAGCTATGAATATGAGATCGGAGAATCATCACGTACACGAGTTAACACAATGTAATAACAAGCAGCAGGATCACTTTGACATTCATGCCATCAATCGCCGCCAGCCGATGTCTAGTCGCGGCCGTCCCCCGCGGGTGCACTTTCCGCCGCCGGCACAGGTCACTCGTTATCGTACAAACCGTGAGTCATCACCATCAACGTCGATATTCCGCTCGCAAGTAAACACCTACAGTTCGAGTCTAGCCGGATCGAAATAATTTTTCTATGTGCTCAATCTTTGCATTGATAATGACGTATACAGTATTATAATTTTTAATGATCTCAAAAAAGGATTAGGTTTTTAATTCGACTGTTTTTTTGCGTATATTACACGGCTACTCCGACATTCGTGAACCGATTTCGACGATTATTATTTGTTGGAAAGGATGTACCTCAGTGGTAGTTTCATACAAATTTGAAAAAATATTCCATCTCTAAGGATGCCAAATTAGGGATTGAATCCGGTTTACTGCAATTCACCCACTTTCTAGTAACCTATTTCAATAAAACTTGGCACAACGTAATTCCAACGAAAATAAAATGTTGTGGTGACCTTGAGCTGATTTGATGATGGAAATGGCAGAGAGATGAGAGCAAGTCCTCAACTTGTGTTGTACGTTTATGTATGTTATTTATAATATATTTTAAAACACGCATTTAAAAGTATACCATCAATGCCAATACCTATAGTGCAAGGTTGCGGTGCACACGGGCGCAGGGGTGAGAGGGCGCCGAGCGCCGCTCGCGACGCCTTCAAAAAGCGGCGTCTCTCGTATCTTAACATTTTTTTATAATATCAAGTGACGGGACGAACAACTCGTGCGCCTGATGGTACGCGACACGCCTATCCATAACAATTGCAGTGCCATTCAGAGCTTTAAATCGCAATGATCTTATGGGTACTGCCACTGCGCCTGTCACCCTTAGATATAAGTTGACAAGTCCCACCCTGGCCCTTCTACACTGGAATGCAGTAATGCTAACATTACTGCTTGGCGGCAGAAATAGTTAAGGTGGCAGTACTTCCCTGGACGAACTAACTCTTTCACAAGGATGTATAAAATTCAAGACAAACGTACCTGCTATAATTGGCTCCTCCGTAAACCACAGGCACTGTAAAGTGTTCTAAGGCATGTAAAAGCTTTTCTGTGACATAGTCATCACCAAACGAATTTTCAAATGACAAATAAAAATAATAATCTGATTCTATTGATGCAAAACAAACATCCATCATTTCACCCAGAGGACATGGTATAGCACCGCATTTCCCAAAAATATCCAATCGGTGTCCGTACTGAGCCAAATGTCTTTGCAAATCGCGGGCATAAAATATACGCCAAGGTGATTCACAGTGTGACACGATCCACGCTGCAGCGATACGCTTGTTCTCCAGTTTACCTTTAACGTAATCGCTTGTATCATTCATTTCGTTTAACTTCATCCAATGCATGTCAGTTTTAGGCCCAATTACTTGATTGCTTTGATCCTTTACTACTATATAAGGAATCGAAACATTTGATGTGAGCTTGTAAGTAAATGTCATATTAAAAAACCCGTTCCACGATTCAGGAATTTGATAAAAACGCGCGGGCTCCCAACTAAACATGCAGTATTTTTGTGATGCGGATCGGTTGGCAGGTAACCCCACACTGACTGTAGCCTCAGTATTTAGGTTTATTGCTCGAACTTGCATAACATTAAACATAACAACGTCGAAATCCATTATGTTTTTCAAATAGTTACGATTGCCGGTCAAAAAGCAGTTGTTAAAAGTGCAATATTGAAATGCTTTCTGTTCCATAGGAATTCTGTTAAATGGTTCCCACCCCGCCGGTGTCCATATAAGAATGTAAATAAGTTCGGTTTCCGTTTTCGCGTAAAATATTCCGTTAATTATGAAAATTGTTACAACTATTATTCTGACTGGTTGAATTTCTTCTGTTACAAACATTTTGAAATTACTTATTTATTAGCCTTCAACCCCCACCGCGTTCGCGTTAGCGTCTTCTAGATGAACCGATGCCTTGGTAAAGGTTACGGAAGTCCGCTGGATACGAAAAGTTAAAAACCGATCTTTGTGACGGTCTTCGTAGAGGCTTATTTATTTGTAGGTTTTTTATTTTTGTTATTATTGTTATTTTTGAACACCTTTTTGTCTTAAAATTCTCTAAATGTTAAATTTTATTTCGAATGATGTATAAATAAAAATATTCAACCTAATTAATGAAAACAATATGAATACCTAATCATTTACATTTGATTGTCATCAAAAAGGCTCTTTGCGTGAATAAAAATTTAATGAATGACATTTTTGATTGTTTTAAATAAATAACCAAAAAATTTTAATTAAAAGAACATAGGAAAGAAAATAGATCCCAGGAATTCCATTGTCCCCATACATATTTTGGCCACGGATTGAATTGAATTTTGCAAATTATAAAATAATCCGGCCTTTGTGCCGTGGTGTCGTAACCGAAGTACAAAATTATCGTAGTAAACCTTGTTGGAGTGTACGAAACCGGTGACGAAGGTTCTATGGGATATTTTTTTATAATATTATGTAACGAGGCGAAGGAGTCCTGCGTCTGTTGATGATAAGCGACATACCTGCCCATAACAGTTAAAGTTTTAAATCGCAAAGATCCAGGCATTGCCACCGCACCTGTTATCCTGACTGAGATTGACAAATCCCACGTGCTTGCGATGTCACCCTTTTCTTATTCTGCTATGGCCTAACCCTACAAAACCAAAACTCCGAAATACTGCTTCACTTGCTTTGCAGCAGAAATAGGTATGGTTACAATACTTCCAGACGAACTTCTTCACAACGAGTTCTAAACTTACTGTGAACAGATATGAAAACCTGGATTTTATATTATGAGATAAACTCCTCCAGAATTTTTGGCGCTGTCGTACCTTAGACTAAGTACTTATGAACGCGCGCTACCGCGCGTCGCAGCGCGCTATAGACGTTCTGGTGACAGTAGACATGTTACGATGCGACCTCTTTCAACGTTATCCCACCTTTTTGTCACCCTTTTCTCTAGTTCCTGGCCACCTACTATGAAATTTCGAATCGTTCTTTAAGTTTCTTCACCACTCTGACCTTTCTTCGTTCTGTCGCCACTCTCAACTAAATTTCCGAAGCGAGCATACGTGCTCGACTTCTTATCAATTTCTGACCACTTACACCATTGAAAATTATGTAACCTAAGTGTTTGTAAAGCTTATTTGTACAAATAAATTCCCCTGAGGGCCTTTACTTTATCTTTCTTCCTTTTCCTGTACTTTACCTATTTCTATTTTACAATAAATTCCGAGCCTTTTATTTGATTAGTCAACACCCTCGACCACAGACGTGCACGCGGCAATCTAGTATCAACATTTGTTGAGAATGGAAGTGGAGAAGGCAATGCATTTGTGGTTTTATACCGAAAACTGCGACGTCAGTCGTCGAAAAAGACAAAGGCCGCGTCATATTTTAAATGAGAGAGTTTCTTCAAGCCTTCTTGTCACTTTATACCCCAACCGAAGACGACTCGAAGAAAAAATCTCAACTACTTCAGGGTGTCAATTGCGTCCTAGAAATATAAATCTAAAAAAAGATAGAAAGCTATTTAAAACTCAAAAATGCTGGTATAAGATATCGCATATTACCTACAGAAAAACTCAACCAGTTACATTAAGGAAAGTTACTCTTTATTAATAAATAAATTTTAATTACAATGTAATGGCATCTCTTTTTATAATTATGAATTAATTAATTTTCAATTTCGTCGGTAATTTACTAGATAGATACATATTCAATACCAATGTTTCTGAGATCTATGCATCTTTACGTCGCTAGTCCCATGGATCAACTGAACAAGTACATATACAGGTGGGTCTCCAAGACCATACGCGCGGAGCACGGCATCGGAAAGCACGGTGACGCGCGGACCGCGCGATCATATATTGTTTTTTTTTTAAGTAGGTATATTGACAGAACTAACAAGTCGTGCGCCTGGTGGTAAGCGACACGCCTATCTATAGCATAGTTCCAGTGCCACGCAGAGATTTAAATCTCAAAAATCTGAGTGGTAGAGCCACCGCGCCTGTCACCCTGAGATATAAGTTGACAAGTCGTCACATGTGAACATCTACAATGATACTGTCTTGATCCGCGGGCAGGGTCGTTAATGTGGAACCGTGCGTTCATCTGAACTTAGTCTTATTCCCTGTTTTACCTATATTTTCTGATATTTATTTGTAGGATTTATTATTAGTTGAACAGAAAACAAAAACACTTTCTGCACATATTTTATTTTCAATTACATTTACAAATAATTTACAACTCCACACTCTAACCCTAAAAAGATATGTTTGATTGTTGCAAGTTTTAGTAACAATTGAATCTACTTCTTGCATTGTTTATAAAATACAGACAATGTTAAATTATTTTAAGAGTATAACTTACATGTTACTTCAAATATAACTTACATGTTACTTATATAACGCTGTGCTAACAATAATAATAATGTGCTAGACAACCACACCAATTGTCTGTCTGTCTCAAACTAGGGAATTCCCTATACTATGTATATCCTCCTAATACCCAAAAAAACTACAGCAGGTAAAGCACTAAACACTAAACAAAAAACGACTTTAAATTCAATATGCAATAGGCAAAGACTTTATTTCGTAATATAACATTTAAATATTCTTGTAGTACAATTATTATTGTGGTGTAATTTCGTATTCGAAATAATACCGTGTTTTCTGCCTAATACGCGGCTAAACGATAAAATAATTTTTGAAGATATCATAAAAACCATAACCAAGTTTTAGAATATTGAAATAATTTAATAATGATATTTCAGCTATGCATCGTTAGGGGTAAGTTCCTATAAGTCGAACAGGTTAACTAATTTTAACTGTTTTTAAAGGAGGAGGTTCTCAATTCGACTGTATGTTTTTTTTTTGTATGTATGTTACGCGATACGGCATTTGTGCACCGATTTTGATGATTCTTTTTTGTTGGAAAGAGGATCTCCATAGTGGTCCCATTTAATTTGGAA